>NC_063207.1:26440883-26468383 GCF_017589495.1 Alosa alosa
CCCCCCCACACGCCCGGGCCAAACAGCCCGCTGTCCAATCCCATGATCCCCGGCATGACGGGCGGCGCGCCCTCTCGTAGCCTCGGCCCCCCTTCCAGTCCCATGCACCGGCCCCTGCTGTCCCCCCACATGCACCCGTCCTCCACGGGCTCGCTGGGTGGAGGGAACCCGCCCGGGATGATGCCTCCTCACCCTGGCGCCCACATGCCCGGCCTGCCCTTCCCTCCAGTCAACATGATGCCAGGCGGTCCACTGCCACACATGCCACCCATGATGAACTTCGGCTTGCCTTCGCTGGCACCGCTGGTGCCACCGCCCACACTACTGGTGCCGTACCCGGTGATCGTACCTCTACCCGTGCCTATACCCATCCCCGTACCCATCCCATACAGCCCCAAGGCCTCCGAGGACCGGCCTGGCAACGACGGCACGGTGCCCAGCAGACCGGCGTCAGGGCCTGCGGGGGACTCCAAAGACCCACGGCCCTTCACCCCCAGCTCCTCCAGGAGGGAGGGCGGGGAGTCCAAGAAGGGCTCCCCCAGCACGGACACTCTCTCGCTGGGCTACTCGGGCTACGCGCTGGGCCCCGAGAGGAGCAGGCCAGGAGTGGTGGATCTGACGGTGAAGGCAGAGAGTCCCAGCAGCGGCGCGGGCAGCCTCAGTAGCGGCAGCGGTCACTCTCATCGCTCTCTCTGCAGCTCGCCCGCCGCTCCGCCGACGGAGGGGGTGATCGACTTGACCACCGGCCGCCGCTCTCGACAGCAGCTGGTGATCCAGAGGGCAGTGCCCAGTGTGGAGGTGAAGGTGGAGGCTGACGGCGGTCAGCCAATGCCAGGTGAGGGAGAGGCCGGCCGGCAGGAGCCAAGCAGCAACGCCACAGGCCGTGGTGCGGAGGAGAGCGAGCGAGAAGCGGGCAGCGCTCTGGACTCAGTGGCCCTACCCTGCGCCGACCCCTCCTTCTGTGGCGCCACGCCCCCTCTCGCCCAGCCTATCACGTGCAGCGTCCCTGCGCTCCCCGCCCTGGCTACTCCGTCAGCCGCCGCTGCTGCAGCGGAGCTGGGCTCGGCCGCACCGTGCAATGTGATCGTGAACGGAGGTAGCGGCGCGCCAATCCTGGAGCCCGCGCGACCCCGGATGCCCGCGGCCGACCAGCGGCCCCTGCCGGCCGAGCAGGCCTCCGCCGAGCTGCTGGAGCGCGAGGAGCTGAAGGAGAACAGCTGCGCAGCCGCCGCCGAGTGGGACGCAGGTAAGAGGGGCGCTGCCGCCGCTGTCGCTGCCGTCAACAACAACAACAACGCGGAGGAGGCGGGGGGCGCCGGGGGCCCCGGGGAGCCCAGCTTGGCCGACCCCGGGGCCGTGCCCGATGAGGACCACGCGTACGCGCTGCCCCTGTTGCCCAAGGCTGGCTGCGTGATCCAGCCCGTGCCAAAGCCGGCCGATAAGACGGCCACCATCTTGCCCTGCGGCCTGGCCCCCCCGCTGACCGCCACGGGCCCCCCAGAGATGGAGCCGCCCTTGAAGAGGAGGTGCCTGCGCATCCGCAATCAGAACAAGTGAGAGGAGCCGCACAGGTTGGTCTGCTCACCCCTACGCCTTTGAGTTGCTACAGAAGAGAGCAGCCTGTGGTGCTCAGGGGTTTTCTCTCATAATGCCACTAACATCTTCAAAGTGTGCTCGTTCTCATGTTGCTCTTATGACTATGGTTCTAATAGAGTGCTATGCTCTGATGTCACCCTGTGCTTTGGTGTACACTGACAATGGAACATCCACTGTGTGCTCAGTTCCATAATATAATTTTGATATTGACAGCATTTTGTTTATTCATATACTTTTTTACTTTTTTATATCTTAGGTGACTATCCATATGATGGAAAAAAGAAACAATGATGTACGTGTTTTGATTATGGCACCATAGATTTTGCACAGATGGTGTACTTACACAAAAAAACAAAGCACTCGTAAAAGCACCATACATTCTGCGGAAGCTACAATCTCATGACCACCTGTTCAGCTCAACAACAGGAACACTGGTGTCAGCTGTCAAGAAAGCCTGATTAATAACGCATGTACTGTATCATGAATAATACATGTCTGCAATGCTGTTGCAAATGAAAAAAAGAGAACAGGTTGATGGTGTAAATCTGGATCTGCACACTAAGTCATATCATTACAAGGATAGGAATGTTCAATATGTAACTGCATTATTAATTAGGTTGCACATCGCTGCGGGTACATTAATTGAATTTAGCTTGACTGATTAAATAGATGTGCTTAGTCAAAGAATCGTTCAAAGAACATTTGACTGAGCTGTGTAGAGGCATAACAATCTTTTAACCCCTTTATATCTTTATGCGGTTGCAACAGTATTGCAAGACAAAATTTCAGAACTGATTGTACTCAATCAATCAAATACTAGATTATTCATCCTTGCATTTTTCTCTGTCTGTCTCTTTCTCTCTCTCTGCCTATCTGTTCCTCCTCTCCCCAGCTCTGACAGATGGCAGCCAACAGTCGACATGATGAAGAAAGTCCCTTGAGCAGCCACCAGCCACTTGCCCCTCGCCATAACAACCAGCCATCAATCAACCCTCCTCCACCACCACCACCACCACCACCACCATCACCACCACCTCCACCTCCACACACAGCTGCCTATAGTGGGCTCCTCGACTGGCTCACCACCACGCACCAGTCTCTGCCCCAGACTGACAGCATACTGTCGCTAATGACACGGAGCCTTCACCCAAGGGCCCCGTACGGGCCACCAAAACCCCCTCTTCTCACATTTCTCGCATTAGAGACATTCCTGTCATGAGGTGTCACCCCCCTCTCCGTAACCCCTCACCTGAGAGGTGATCCTCCGTGGACAGAGAGCTGACGGAGTCCCAGACCACACAGCTGGAGGACTGTGATGTGCTAAAGTAGCCTCTGCTCAGGCCTGCACTCCTCACCTGCAATCTCAGCCTCACTGGAACACTGATGTTGGACGACATTTTAACTGTATCTGAAAAATAAGGCTGTGTGTGTGTGTGTGTGTGTGTGTGTGTGTGTGTGTGTGTGTGTGTGTGTGTGTATGTACGTCCAGTGAAACCCAGTGCGCTGAGGCTGTCATCAGTGGCTAGGCCTCATAGAGGCTCCTGCTGGGGAAGGAGTCGGTGGAGATTTGCTGTACTGCACTGTGGACTGACCGGGTGCCAGGACAACATGGTCAGACGTCTGTGCCTCACAGACCCCCATCCCTCCCCTCTCTCTCTTTCTCTCTCTCTCTTCTGCTCTTTCTCCCTCTTTTTCTCTCTCCCTCGGTTTTTAACCCCACTTCCCCACACCTTTCGACCTCTCTCTCGGCCCCTACTGCAAGCAGCTGATGTTTATGAATTGGCCCAACTGAAAAAAAGACGAAGATGTTTAAAAAAAGAGAGAGGAACTCCTGGAAGGTGTAAAACAATCATGGGGGAATGTTTTTCTTGCTTAAAAAAATGAGAAGGTGAAGACGAGGAGATGAAATTTCATCCTCATGTCCTGTCAGTGTTTTTCCTCCGACTGAGTGACAAGGGGGAGCTAGGGACTCTCTCTCTCTCTCTCTCTCTCTCTCTCTCTCCCTCTCTCTCTCTCTCCTCCGTATGGACAGAACCAGAAGAAGAAAGTGGAGGTTGAGAAAGGGGAAAATGGAGTGTGTTGGACTGTTTCTTTTTTTTATTTCTTCATCATCTCCTTTTTTTTGTACATGATTTTCAAGCAGCGAGAGGATGTGCAATGGAGTATATGCTCACTGATTCATGGACAAACAGGGTAGAGACCTCACCAGCATAAACCTGGGCTTTGGGGGACGTGGGGGCCAAATCCTGCCACTGGCCACCCCTGGGTAGCAGTTCCGGTTCCATTCCACAGTTTATGCAGCAGCAGGTTGTTGTGCCAGCCAGCCTACACCAACTAATCCCAGACCATCCTAGTGCCATCATCGTGTTCAGACTATGTGTGGAGTGCGTGTGTGTGTGTGGAGAGGCCCTGCAGCAAGCTGGACTTTTTTTGGAGGACTGATCCAATCAGAACTTATTGCTGTTTTAGTCATGAAAACTAGCCACCAATCAGGGCCTCTGATTGCTCCAATTTTTTGATGTTGTTGAAGTTTAAGTCAAGACTGGACAGGGTTGATGAGTCTCGTTCTTCATTCATCAGTGAGTCCCATGTACAGGGGTCCTGAGACCTGTGTCTATGTCCGTGAGAAGTGTGTAAGCCATCTCTAAGATGGCTCAAATGAGTCTATGGTGGGCCAGCACGTGAAATTATACAGGAATTTGTCTTTGTAGACACATCAATCAGAAATGACTGGCTCTCTTTCTCTGTTGGGGTTAATCCAATATCTTTGTTGTGAAATCATTTGTTAGGGTTGCACTACTGACAACCAAGTAATGAGTCAGTGAGAATCAGCCAGCCTGAAGACCTTAGCAGGGGGGTGATGCTGAGCAAAGGCCCTGAATCAAAGGTAACACCTCTGTCTTTACATCTATGCAGTGCTAAATTCTCAGCCTAGGATCTTTTTGTTCATAATGTGTCATTGACTTTCCTGTTATGAAATGGGAAAGTTGTCTCTTTTAGAGAGTTTACTCATTTTTGAGTATAATTTGTGAGGACAACCCTTGCGCTTAAATTACATGTCCTTTTCTAGCACTGGAGCGCACCAGTGTGGCCCAAGAGATTTTAGATGCCAAGTACTTGTCACCAAGATTTACTTTGAGCTCACAGGAAGTCGAGCAGCCAAGCTGATATACAATACATATTGTATCTGCAGACCAACAAACCACTAGTGTTATAATTTCGCACTCGAGCACATCCGTAATACAGTTGACTTTCAATGACTGTGTGCGGAAATGGAAATTTGAGCTCGAGCGTGTGTGCGTCCTTGCCACACTGCCAAAAAAGTGAGCGGTCTCCTAAAGCCAAATCCTTGAAAATGTACAGATAGGGTCAACAGATAGTAACACTTAATTCAAGCCAAAACATCACATGTAAAGGAGTCCAATTAGACGCAGAGTTACGTATGTCTGCCACACAGTCTATATAAATGTTTAAATAGTCTGATGTCTGGTCACTAGCATCTAATCAGAAAAAAAAGAAATACTCAGCAAGCTAAAGTTGAGATTTCTTCTGCTAGTGTGGGATTTCCTGCAAAATCCAGAGCTCACTGTGTATGTGCCAGATTTTTTTTCCCCTTAATTTTTTGTACCAAAAAAAGCCTCCCTCTGCTCTGATTTTCATGTTCTTTTCAATCTGTCTCACCAAAGTTGACCGAAGTCTCCCCCCTGCCCCCCCGCCACTCTCACAGTCCTCTCCTTCTCCCTCCTGCTCACTTTTTTCCCTCCCTCCGCTCCTGGACGGTACACAAAGGGAGGTGTAATCTCACTCCATCCCCCTTACCTCTTTCCTGAGGAATTTGGTTTCACGTTAAATGTTTTTCTTTTCTCTTTTTTTCCGAAAGAAAGCTCAGAGGTCTAATTGTTACACGTTTCAACTGGCTCCTCATCTCCATTTTACATTGGGCCCTGTGTCAGTCTGCAGGGAGTTAGTTTACTGGAAAGCTCCATGCTTTACTCTTTTTTGCATACCCCATACTAGCGCTCTTTAAATGTTGAAGGAAAGTTCAGATTTATATCTACCCCTACCACAAGTGTTTGTAAACATACACAGACATTCACAATCAGTACCTTATGCACACGGAAGCATACCCACATGTATGGACAATACAAACACACATGATAAATGCATGATGAGTCAAAAGCAGTGGATTTGCGCTGTATATCACTGTTGATTGATCCCTCTCTCTCTCTCTCTCTCTCTCTACACCTCTCTGCTGCTCTCTCTGTCTTTCTCTCTCTCTTGTACTCTGTCCCAGTGTTTGTCTGTCTTTATGTCCGCCAAGCCAGTGGAACCAGACACCAGTGTCCAGATTAGAGACTGTTGACTCAGAGAGTGCTCCGTAACCCAACCTGGCCCGTGTTGATGGTCAGGCATTTCAGAGTTGGTTCACTCACGCCAAGTGTGGGATCGAGTGTCCCTCTAATTAATGCCTCCGATTTCTTCTGTTGCTTTTTTGCTCATTTGTCTTCGTGATTTTTCCAGATTCAAGCCCTTAAACGGTCCGGGGGCTCTTGCTCTCAGACACACCAGCAAGCACGTACAGTACTGTACACCAGTGCACATGCACTTAATATCCTGCTAAGGACATTGTGTGAACATATACTCAGACCACACACACACACACACATCCATACACACACCACGTCTGCACATTGTCTCTTTCTCTCTCTCTCTCTCTCTCACACACTCACACATTACACATACACACACACACACACACACTACATATACAGATATGTTATCTCTATATTTAAATAAATGGCGGAAACACACACACACACTCACACACACTTGCCCACACTGCTCAGGGAAACACACACGTCTCCTGGACTGAGGAAAAATCTTTTTTTAAAATTGATTAGATATCCTGTTTCTCAGCTGTCATGTCTACCCTTATCATGTTACCATAACTCTTCTTACAAAGGTACTGTTTTGTTTTGGGGGGGGTTTCCTGAGGGGGCAATAGTGTGACAGATATGATTGAAAGCCTGACAAGCTATATACACAGACACACATGCATGTACACACACACAGTCTAATTGTACTGATATGTATAACCTTACAGAAAGAGCTATGTTTCCAAACACTCACATTCACTGTAATTCACTCACCATGGGCCACCCATTCATTTACAAGCCTTCAGCCAAGCCTGCGGTAATATCAAATGCTCTGTTATTTCTTTGCTTTGCCCCACTGACAAAAAGGCCATTCTTAATCCATAAGTGCACCCAGGTCTGTGTGTAAGGCCAGAGATATGGAAATATGATTTCCATTTCTCAGTTTGCATGTCTGTGCGACCTTGCTGGTGTAACCGTAGCTGGGAGACGGTTTGAGACAGATATAGCGATGAAACTGGAAACTGTTGTAGTGACTGCGGTTCCTGACAGACGTGGGAGACTGTGGGAGACAATGACACCAGCTTTTGTTGTGTGGCAGAAATATCTGTGTGTGTCATTGTGTTCGTGTGTGTGTGTGTGTGTGTGTGTGATTGTGTGGCTTACCTGACCGCAGACTGACACTGCCCTTGACTGATGTAGATAGTGAGACTCCACAACTGATGTTCTCCCCCATCTTGCTCAAGCTGCTGACTCATACTGTAGACATGTGCATAACCTTTGAATCACACTTGATGTTTGTCCATGTCACATTCATAAAAAGACTGGTGCCCACTGATGTTTCTGAAGTAAAAGCACATCACAGATTAGCATGGTTGCAGGACTACAACTACATGAGTTGCAAATGCTGTAGTCCTCAATGGTTTTTGCATGGTATTTTTCTTTGAAAATAGAAAAGAAAAGAAAAGAAAAAGACCATATTGCAAAAAGGCAACAAAGCTATAGCAGTCTGGTCAAGCCCCTAAGAATGAGGGCATTAGCAAAGAATGTGGTAATATGGCAACATCTCCAGCAGGTGTCAGTGTGGTTATATTCTGTGTTTTAACAACGTACCCGAAAAGAAAAAAAGTGATTTAAAAACATGGGAAACTATGTTCCTAGGCATATTACATACAATGGCATAAGGATTGTCCATGGGATACGGTGGGACTGCCAATTACATGTGTGAGCCACAAACAAGAGCTCATAAACATCATATGGGTTGAAGTGCGTAATGTACAGCATGTGAGTGCACATGTTAAAGAGTTCATGATTGGGTCAAATGTGCCAATGTGAAAATGTACAAATGCACATCTTTGCAAGTCTGTAATTAGGGAGAACCTATTCTTACTCTTTTGACACATGCACACACTTACGTACCAACATATATAGAGAGAAAAAACAATACCAGCACTACCAGTTATATTCTCATCTTTCAGAACACTCTATTAAGCATTTTGGAAGCATCCAGTGGTCTTGGCATTATTAACTTCATAGCACCACTGAAGTGGCATCTGTTCTAGTCCTAGCTGCGGAGGCATCTGGCACTGAACGCAACAGTTGTTGATTCTGTTGGTTATTGGGATGGGGCATGGGATAGACAGGGGGAGCGGCCTAGTAACTTACTCAACCAGAGAGGATGACTACAGCAAGAGCCAGAATTATGCAATGACAACTTCCTACTCTTTAAGTATGAGGGATTTGTGAAAATCAAGATAAACAACAACAAGAAAAAAACAACAAACATTTGTAATGTTTTAGTGTTACTTTTCAACGGTGAACAGAAATGCTGCCTTAAATCTCGCTTGTGCGCTCCATAGGTCAGACAATGAAGAAGATGCTTGCTTGTTTAAAATCCCACTTTGTAAAAAACAAAACTTACAAAAAAAAATCAAAACAACTTTGTTATCTTGCTAGTGTTGATGTATAGATGCTTTTCTGTGACTTGTATGACCCCAGATTTTGCTAAATCTATTTACCCAGCTTCCCCACCCCCTCCTCACTCCCACTCCCTTCCTCTGTACATTGACCTTGTGGTGAATTCTCAACTTTTTTGTGTACTTGCAGAACATTTTATAGTATTATTTATTATTGACAAGTGTTTGCATTTGCAAATGATGAAAGAGAGAGAGAGAGAGAGAGAGAGAGAGAGAGAGAGAGGTTCTTTGGACAGCACATTTTGCTGCAACATAGTTGCCCGGTGAAGAGTGTGTCTGTTCTTTTCTAATTTAAAGGGAGAAAACAGCTTGATGAGCGAAAAGAAAAAAGAAAAACTCTTGTCTTTTTATTATGAAGTTGTTATAAAACTTGTTGCCAAGATTTGCTTTACAATGTATCATTTTTTTGTGTTGTAACAGTATTTGTTTTACCCGGTGAATTGCTTATTGAAAATAATAAATAGAGGCCCACACCAACAGTTTTCTCTGTGTTTTTGTCTTGCAATTCCAATGGGAACTGAAGTCACTGTTTATTCTTGTCAAATACAGCCTGTTGAGTTACAACAACCTTTAGATATAGATTTCTGAAGCATCTTAAAATTAAGTTTCAACACAGATATTTTTTTCTCGCAATTCCTTCACAGAACTTAGGGGCTTAGAGAAGGCTCTGTTGAAGTTGTCAGTTAAACCAAAACATCCAAACATGTCCTGTTATGACCTCATAATCCTACACAGGAAAATAAGGATGTGTTCTCTGTTCTCTTACAAGCATATAATTGAAAAGATAGGCCCTACCGTGGGATTCCTTATTGGTTAATTGTCTTTCCTTCATGTACTGAAACTAAACGATAAGCTCCCTGGTTTGATTTATTCTTCGAGGAGCATTTGTGGTGTTATGCAGCTTTAAAACTTGCTGCTCCTTTGTTCCTTTTTCTAAGATTTTGGAAGACTCGTGGCTTTTGTGACTGGTTGAATGATTTCCAGTTGGCTGATGTGGAAATAAAAGATACCTGCACTTACCTTTTGCATTATGGGTTTGTTACAGTCTTTTGTACGAACTAAAGCTATAGTGTGGGGTGTGGGAGCGTTGACCCACAATATTTGTGCATAGCCTACATGGCATTAAATTAACTTTTGTGAGACTTTAGACTTTGCTTACCATTTAAACTACAGACCATCTTGGTAAATTGATGATGCCAATATCGTGTTTCATACTACAGTGCAACTGGAATGTTTTTGGACATTTTCCACATTTTGTTATGTTTCAGACTCTTCTTAAACTGAAATCTTAATTTCTCATCAATCTACACACAATAATCCACCACAAAAAGCAGGTGTTTGGAGTGTTTTGTATAAATGTATATAATATAATATATGTATGTATATATATATATAAGAGACAGAAATATCTCATTTACATAAGCATTCATACCCTTTGTTATGACGCTTTTAATTGAGCTCTGGTTATAACTTGATTGGAGTCCACCTGTGCCTAAATGAATTCATTGGACATCATTAGGAAAGGCACACATCTGTCTATATAAGGCCTCAAAGTGTCAGAGCGAAAACCAAACCACAAGGTCAAGAGAATTGTCCGTAGATGTGAGCCAGGGTTATGTGAAGACAGATCTGGGGAAGAATACAAGAAACCTTTGGCAGCATTGATAGTGCCCAAGAGCACCATTCTCAAATGGAAAAGATTGGAACAACCAACAGTTCTCCTAGACCTGGCCGCTCAGCCAAACTGACTAATCTGGGACAAAGGGCCTTGGTCAGACAGGTAACCAAGGACCCAATCGTCACTACAGTATATGAATGAGATCCAGAGTTCCTTTGTGGACATGGGAGAACCCTTACAGAAGGACAAACAAAAATACCTCATAAAGAAATCAACATTTTAACAAAAACACATTGCCCACAATTATTGGCACCCTTGTATGTAATACCTCGTTAAGCCTTCCTTTCCCAATAAAACAGCTTATAATATTCTCCTATGACATTCCATAAAGTTGGATAATACAAAGCAAGGGGACCATTCCTTTTTACAAAATCTCTCCAGGTCGTAGGTCCTCACTTGTGCATGGACTCACCCCCACTGTTTTGTGGAGTTTAGACCAGGGGACTTATATGGCAATGGCTCAGATTTTCATTGAAAATACTCAGGTTTTTCTTGGAGTTCATGATGCCATGCACCTTAATAAAGATTCTCAGAGTCTTTGGAATAGAAACAGCCCCACAATATCACAGATCCTACACTATAATTCACATTAGACATGGGTTCTTTTCAGTATGTACACCAAACCCATCTAGAGTGTCTCTTGTCAAAGAGCGCAGTTTTCTACATTTTCAAAGTTTACTTCAAAGTAGAGCGTCGACAGGGTTCTATCTCAGAAGTTTTCCCTGGTTAAAGATGTGCAAAAAGACTAGACTGGCAGAAATGTACTCTAAATGTCAAGTCATATTAATGCACAAGGCAACTAAGCTATGATCTATATAGGATAGGGCAGGCTACTGAAAGACAATAAAGGGAATGAATGCATGTAGCTCTACTGTTCTAAAATGTACCTGCAATGTAGGCACGCATACAAAATATGACTGCCGCTCAGTCGTGTACATCCTCTCCGTGAAAATAAATCACGCTTGTCTCCATCTCCCCTTCCCCTACTCTTGAAACTTTGTGTATGCTTGTATGTGCGTGCCTGTGTGTGCCTGTGTGTGTGTGTGTGTGTGTGTGTGTGTGTGTGCGTGCGTGCGTGCGTGCGTGTGTGTGTGAGTGTGTGAGCTTGTACGTTATTGGAGTGGAGTTGTTATTAGCCTATATTGATTATTATATAGTTGTCGTTTGTATATGGTATTGTTTATTTAAATTATTGGTAGTTCATAATGATATTGCATTGACATTATTGTTATTATTTCTATTTTCCTTAATGTAGTTTTACCAACTTTTAAAAACTGTTTACTGTTTTTAACTATAGTATTGTTTTATTTAGTAAGTTGCTTTGGACAAAAGTTTCAGCTAAATTCCATAACCAAGGACTTCTGGCATTGTCTGAGCTACGATTACTGACCTAGCAACTTTCTGTGTTCGGGTAGGAACACTAACACACACACACACCCCACCTTTGAATCTAATCTAATCTAATCTATCTAATCTTAGCAAATTGTTGTATATTTGTGTTGTCTTGGTTTATTTTCGTTTTATTTGGTCTCATTTCTGCCATATACACTGTCTTGGTCACACTGTGCTTGTTGTGGTCTGTGTGGACCAACATGAACTTCACAGGAAATATTCGAACCCAACCCACGACCTCATGAAGGCCTGTCTTTCTTGGTCATGTACTTTAAGAGGGCGTCCTCTACTGGAGAAAAGAATATAACAGTAGCCTACAAGTGTTGCGATGCTGTTCGTCTTTAAACCCACAAGAGGTCATTATTATACTGTTTCTCACAAGGCTGCCTTTCCATCTGTCGCATTGAGGTGATCTGAGATCTAACGTTGACATTTCATTTTGAAGTGACATGAGATTGTTTTAAATTCATCTAATTGTTTGAGGGCTACTGATAACAAGTTACCCTTGGTAAATCTGCCTATGAAATGCTGCTAAGATGATGTGGTTTCCTTTTGCATCTAGATCTGTTTGAATGTTAAAACGTAGGCCTAATTATTCCCTTTGCACCTGAAATAAGCTTAAATAGATAATATGCCCTGTCAGTCAGGCAATTTAGGGACCCACTCGAGTTAGTATTTTAGTATATTTTTAGGTTGGTAACTGATTAATAAAACTTTAGGATAAAAGGTCATTCGACTTTCAGATTTTCAGATCTATTGATGACTCTAATGGATCTCAGTTCAGACTATTTACTGGGTCAAGCTATATGTGAAATGGCAGATGGTTTAATATAATGAGCTAGATGCCCTAATCGTCCAACTGGGCCCATAACGGAACGTTAGAAAGTATCCATTATAGGCTATGTTATGGCCAAATTGTGTCTGAGCTCTTTCGTGTGTGTGTGTGTGTGTGTGTGTGTGTGTTGCCAGACGAGGCTAGACTTACTAGGTTTCCTTTTAACTGTAGAGGTTTGCGTCATATCTTTATTCATCTTGAGTTGACTGCAGTATGGCTGCTTAAATGTCCTTTTGGCAGTGCATTTTCCCCCCTTTTGAAGCCTTCAGCTGTTTAGGTAATCAGCGACTGGTGAGCGGGGAATGAGTTGGTTCAAACATTGCCGCCGGACATTCCTCCCTTCATACTACACTGGTGGGTCTAAGCAGCACAGAAGGCTTCTGGGTAAAGTAGGCTGTGTCTGCGCGTTGATGTCAGAGGAAAGAGAACGCGAGCAACAGGAGCTGCAAGGAATCGCGATGGAGTAGGCTACCGACGGTGGAAGTAGCCCCTCCAACTCTTGAGATGAGGACGGACTTTACGAAAGGTTTTGGGGAAACGCGATAGGGCAGCCGGCGGTGGAGCGTTTTTCATTTGCGTTACAGTGTTATTTTGATGTTAATTCATCGTTATTGTGCTGGCGATGTCGCGGGTGGAGTTTGCACTTTACATGGACGGAGGGAAAACGCCTGGGTTTTGAAT
Source organism: Alosa alosa (assembly GCF_017589495.1). Taxonomy (NCBI): domain Eukaryota; kingdom Metazoa; phylum Chordata; class Actinopteri; order Clupeiformes; family Clupeidae; genus Alosa; species Alosa alosa. The sequence goes on from NC_063207.1 coordinate 26,453,916, forward strand.
ACCACGGACTGTGTATGAACGGCAATTTTTTAAAATTTAGGCGCAAGCAGTGCGAAGCGCCGAAAAAAGAGGAGGGGAGGGGGATAAGAAAACGCCCTGTTGCTGAATCCCCTCAAAATCAAAACTTTATCGCGCCATCAAAGATACAGGACCTCTCTTGTTGAGCATGGAAGAGGAAGTTTGATCGCATCGGACTTAAAACAAACAAGGCTTACATCAGTAAAGAGGTTTGTGGAGTGACCCCACACTATTGTGGATTATTTTTGTCTTTTATTGTGGACACGAGTCGGAGGCAATTTCAGAGGGCGGCGAGTCGGAGCCTGTCTAGGCCCACGGCCATTGCCCAAGAAGAAAATATTTTTTTAATGTGAACCTAAGAAGTTAAGGAGAGGGAGCTCGTTAGATATTCACATACTTCACGAACGCTTGCCTTACTATTTAAAATGTCGTTCGGAGCTGAGAGAAGGATGGAAAACCGGTTGCAGAAACTGGAAGCCATGATCAAAGACCCCAGGTCGGCGGTTAATTTGGAAAGTTTACTGGTAAGTTTGCGGTTATGTATATTTCATGAGGCGAGTTGTTTTGTTGCCTGGTATCGCGGATATCGTCTGGAAGCGGTTGCTACATGATTGCTATGTTTGTTTCCCACTCGAATGCAACGTCAATGAAATTGTTACATTTTTTTCCTTGTTGTGTGACAGTAATTGCACATGTTTTGTCTGTGAGGCTATGGGATGATTTTTGCTTCCTTGTTTGACTGCTGTCAACTGTAGTCCATCGATAGTCTTGTTGTAGCCTAATATACTGTTAATATACTGTCTAATATACTATTCTGCTACTTGTCTGGCTTGTATAAGTTAATGTAGTTTACCACTGTCTTTTTCAAATAGTGGGAATTTAAGCCCTCCTTCTCAAAAGTAGGTTTTTTAACTGTAGGCTACACAGGATAACAGGCAAATTGTGATACAATTATTTAATCAGCCGTTTTCCAACTACAGAAGGTCCGCAACAATGGTTTAATTTAATTGTCATTACAGTAAGCTACCTGGGTCTTGTGTTTAGTTGCCTGTAGCCTATTTTCTGTGTAGGTTTTGGTAATGTAGGCCTAAATTAATTAAGGGATGTTTACCAGCGTGTTTCATATACAGTGACATCTAGGCTCATTCCATTTGGTAATGCAAGGAAATTAGTCAGTATGTCAAAGCTATTAATATTTATTGGCATTAGAACATACTAGCCATTTAGTTGTAAAGACACACTCTTCTGGCTTGGTTCGAAATTCTCAGGTTGTGCAAATCACTTGAGTGTAAGCTATTTGAAGGCCATCACTGTATGTATCTAGTGGCATGCATGTTCAAGGAGAGTGGATACTAAACAGTGTGTTGCCCTAATGTGACTAGATTTACAACTGCATGTCTGCTAAACAAACACCGGTGAACATGTCAACAGAACATGCCCCTGAGGACATCCTTTTACCCCTCTTTCTCTGTTGAGTGGATGTGTTTCAACCCTCGAAGTGAGCTGACATTGTTGGAGTGCGTGAAGAGCCCCCTTTTTGCAGTGAGCAAAAGAATGTGTGTTTATTTCCTGAGAATGAGTGGGAGAGGTTTGAGCAGGATAGATGCTGTGGTCAGAAGCGGAGTGGGAAGTCACACGTGGGAGGGAACAGGCCGGGTGCTTGGGCAGCTCTCCCATCCACAGCCATTTATAGCCAGTCCCCTGCTGTTGTCGCCTCAGCCAGAGATAGCGGAGGATGGTGGCTGTGCACCGGAGAGGGGCCAGCAGAGAACGTACAGATCCGTTTGGGTGAAGGAGCTCGCTGGAGTCAAGCAGCTCAGGAAGAGGCTCTCTAGGATACAGACTCTCAAGCACCATCACTCAGACAATCACACAGACTCGCATTCCCCTCTCTCAATCACTCACTCACTCACTCACTCTTACACACTTACAGTGCATATCTACACACACAAACAGACAGTTTTACAATTTCTTACAATCTGACAAGCTCCTCTGATCCTGGATAGAGATATTCTTTTCTTGCCAGTGAAACAGGCTTGAAGCTTGAAGATTTTCCCCATTGATTAATTTCCCAGCAAGTCAGATTGTGATATGAAATCTCTCTCAATGGATGTGGTGATTCATTGGTTTTACCTGTGGTACGCTAGTGGTGTGTCTGCAAATGTCTATATTAGCTTCCAGCATGTATTGTATAGCTGTCATCAAGGGGGAAATTATCAACATTTGCCCATAGGAACTGGTCGATTAATGCCTCTGTCATAAATATTGAATAGCCAAATGAAATTTGTTCAAGACACCAACAGTTCCTCTAACACTACACTTCTGCATTTCACATTGATTGGAGTGGTCATCATCGCTGTAGTCTTTATGCAAGCTAAACAGTTTCCTGTAGCTTTCCATATTAAGTTCAAGTCCATGATGCTGGCTTAAATGACAACTTATATTGTACCTACATTCTTTTTTACCCTCATCCTAATCTATTGTCTGTCTTGCTTACTGTGACCTGTGAGTGACCAACAACTTGTCCTGCCCCTGCCCCTTGGCATGATGTCCAAGTCCAGCCTAAAAAGTGGTAGTGTAACAAGCCTGCTTGTTCGTGTTTTAATAACCACTTCATCTATAAGTAACTTCATTTATTAAACACATTCTGTTTGTGGACAGTGGACCGATTTGAAAAGACCCCATAATGTTAGGCTGACATTACAGCAAGTGCAAACATTTCTTCATTAATGTTCAATTAATACCATGTAATGAGCTATGTAAGTGTTACGAGAAGTGGTAGCCTTTAAATAGTATTAAACCTTTGTGATTTCAGAATGTTGATGGTCTAAATAGATAGAAGACAGGCTGGAACAAGCCACTGCCAAAGTAATTAGTCTGAATTGTCTGTGTGTCAGATTCCAACCATTATCCTTGAAATAACTTCACGTCTTGTTGATGTTTGGCCTCTTGTCACATTGAGCAATCTAAAGGAGGACATTTTTAAATATACAGAAGAGTGCATAACATGGAAGAGTACATATTTTTCAACCACGACATCCTTCAGCAAATGTGAGAAAGCTGGCTCAGTACTGGGTACCTGCATCTAATGAGGTGTCTGGAATTTGATCTGTGATTGCTGCAGTCATAGTGTCATACCATTGATCTATTACATTATCTGCAGCCAAAGCCACAAGTCTCGATTGAGGCCATAAAATGCTGTAAAATGTTACACTGGTGAACCAAGTAGAAGTTTTGCCTTCCCTTTTCTTTTTTCCTGTTGTTTCGCTCACCCACGAAGTAGCAGTAGGCTTGGCCCAAGTCAGTCAGTGGTCCACATTGCTCTGCCAATTGGCTATTATTTCTGTTTTGGAGTGAACCAGTCTGGCATCCGTAAAAGGCCTGTGGTATCCATGATAAAGGGGAGAAGTCATTCTGGAGTCTGGAATGTTGATGGCTCCTTATCACTGCTGCCCTCTCCCTGCGGCCCAGAGCAGCAAACTGAGGTTGTCAGCCTCCTTGGGACGGAGATCCAGAGTCTCTCTCTCTCTCTCTCTCTCTCTCTCTCTCTCTCTCTCTCTCTCTCTCTCTCTCTCTCTCTCTCTCTCTCTCTCTCTCTCTCTCTCTCTCTCTCTCTCCAGTATTAAAATTCCTCTGTCACTCCACATCCCAGTGAAGCCCAGTTGTAAACCAAAAAACCTGGAGCGGAGGTTCTAGGCATGCAGGACAACTGCAGGCTCCATCAAGCGTGGAGCCGAATCTGCCCTGTGTTTAACTCTGTGGGGTTTCTTTTTATCATCATTTGTTCTAATTGAATTCCATTCTTTTGAACCGCACAGCATATATTTCAGTGCATTCACTTGCTGTGACCTCCATAGTAGTCTATACAATCATTTTGGCTTTGATCCCACTCTCCCAACAGCCTCTGGTCATGTCATTGCAAAGATATGATGGTTTTGTCACAGGCCTTTTTTAGGCCCAAGGTTTTCTCTCTTTTTTCTCTTTGCATTGCTCTTTTCATGACCTTATCACTATGATGCATTGTGGTCTCATAGAGTTGAGTTTGGATTATGCACTGGAGCGCTTTGCTCGTCCAGTTCAGTGTGCTTCTTCACAGAGGGATTTCAGCGTTGCGTTGCCCACACAATTCAGAGCAGCTTGTTACATCGCCCTCAGACCACAGTGGTGTGTTTAGAGTCCAGTGAAAATAAATCACCCTTTCTTTTCGCAGCCGACACACATGCAGAGAGGGTTTGCAGTGTTTTGTCAGGTTTGCATTGGTGCACTGGGAGACAGATTTTTGTGTGTTAAGAGAAGAGTAGTTGTGTTTTCCCCCTTGGAGGGGGTGCTTTCTGATCTGATAACGATTGAGGGCACACCCTTTGGACTTAGGAATGCACCAGGCTGTATTTCTCTCTGTCCAGTCCAGTCCACTCCGAGATGCAATGTCTTGTCTTGTGTCATTTGTGGTCTTGCATGCATTTTGGAATTGCAATTGTTTTGATGCTATTGTGCCATCAGCATTGACCCAGGATGTTTAGATCAGTCATGGGAATACAGATGCTACGTGTCTCACGCGGATGAAAACATCATATCAACAACTGGTGCTGTCTTCATATGCATTTGACAGTCCTGTTTGCATGTTCTCCATTGTTTCTTGTATAAGATTTGGTCTCAAGGTCATATATTTGCAATTCGTAGTCTAACTAGAGATGCACTACTTCACAGAAATAGATGATCACAAGAAACGGTGCTTAAGAATTTGTCAGTGACATAATCATGTTGAACAAGCAATGCAAGAACATTTAAAGAGAAATACAGATATTCATATCTGTTTTGCCTTCATGTTAAGGATGTGTCAGATGGTGGTCACATTTAGAGTTCTTAGGTAATTGATTGCCTGGGGTTTCCACACCCACAACAGTATTCCCACGCTATGTTGCATTCTATTCTTAGTAGACTATTTTTTTATAATGGAACAATTTGCTGCAGCTGCGGTGGGTAAATTAGTTGTGCTTTAAGGGAATATTTTCTCTTAAATTTTGCCTTAAATATTGTTGTGCAGTAGCCGTTGTCATGCCCTGTTATCAGCATGATTTGCAGAACTCCCAGAGTGATGCTAGCACTGCCGTATATGGTATAGCACTTATGCTCATCTAAACTTTCATTTCCTCGTTTTTGTGTTCTTCACATGCACATTCACATTCTTTATGCTCTCAAGCATTAAGAACACCAGACCATTCCAATGTGATGATGTATTCCATAAGTACCATTATACACATGTGGTCTTTGGAACAAACTTGGCTATACTGTTCTAACTTAATCTATTTTTGTGAAACAGTCTGAGTGGTCTATAGAATGAATGTAGCCCATTGGTCGTATTGTGCCTGAGAGACCTATGCTGCAGATAGTTGCAGTAGAATGTTATTTCTTTTTAGATATTATTTCTATGTATTTCTTGGTAAAAGCCACCAAGTTGTCATGTTGGGCAATTTGAAGCAAGGCACCCATGCTCTTTGTAATTGAATTGGGTCTCAGTCTGTTATATACAGTAATGATCTGGGCTATAGCAGGCTGGCAGGCAGTGGCTGACTTCACTTCCTTCGAGGCTTGTTTGTTGTTGATGACAGGATGGGCTACACAGGAAATTGAAATCACATCCTGGATTTGATCACAGGGACAGCTGAGATGGGACTGGTCGCCTTGAGGATGTGGTATCAATTTGTGTCTTGCTCCCCAAAATACCCTCCTAGAAGAGCATGTCCTCTCCCCAGACTTTCAGAGTGGGAAGCCTATCTAATTTGAGGTCATGTTTTGAGTTTGTTGTTCCTGCGCTGTGACCATGTGCTTGTGTTTGTTTTCTGCTTCTTTGTCCGTCTGTGTGCCAGTTGAAGTGGGGCCGCACCCATGCTTTGCAAAATGCATCGTCATATTTGAATGGCCCTAAAGTCATTCACTGAGCCAGGAACAGGTGATTAAACCTGTGCATCTCTGAATCCAGGGTGGAAAGGTCAATCTAGCCCTGTTTGCAGTGGTCAGTGTTTCTTATTTTATTCATTGTCAGGTGGTAATAGCGACATTTTTCTTAGTGGCATGCTAAGAAATGGAAGCAGTTGCTTCGTTCCACAAGATGAACAACTCTAATTCCTCTAAAGGCCCTGTGTGGGGTTGGTGGATCAGTCTGACCTACAGGGAACAAGCATTAAGAAATTAAGACATGTTGGGACTTGGGCCAATTAAGAGAAAAAATGACCCAACCCACTTTGATCTCCACCACAACCAGTTTCTCATGCTTCCCCTCAATAAGTCTTCATTTGTTTCAGTTATTAAAAAAAACTATTTTTAGCCACACTGTAATGAGGATAGGGTCTGTTGAATAGGTTTGTATGTTACCTTGACATCTACTGCTGCGGACCCTTGTGAGCAGAGAATTCAGAAATTGTTGGACTGTTGTACTTCATTTGTGAAGCCACACAGGATTGACTTGAGGTTACCGTAATTTCCCAACTATTAGCCGCGGCTTATACACAGGAAATTACTGTACTATGAGGTACTTAAAGACCACCCAGCCATCCCTCGGGTGTGGAGGCAGGTCTCTGAGGCCAACAGATATCTGCGAGGTTTGCTGACGAACAGCAAGTGGAGAGCAGGGGCTCTGTATAGTAACGCCTGTCCCAGAAACAGGAGCATCCCAAAGGGAGGCTGATTCAATTGGCAATTGCAGTTCCGCAGATCACTTGTTCCACTGTGATCAAGGTGGAGGTGGGACCTGCTTTCGCACTCTGCTGACAAACGGCCTGCTCCATCAACAACAGGCTCATGAGCAACGGGCAGCTGGTGAGGGTATTAGCACATGTCTGCCAGACAACGCCTTGAGGGCAGCACATGACATAACTTGCCCAAGTAACAGACAGAGGATGAACAATGGACAGTGATTTAAGAAATATTTTGATGCAAGTAGTGAGATTTTGAAGGTGCAATATCTAGTCCAAAAGAGAAACGACTTTACTGGGCATCCTTGATATCATAAAATAGTAAGGAAGAGTGAAAAGATCATATTTCACAGCATCACTATGCTTCTTGTTCACCCTGATTCTATACTTGGTATCCTTTAGCCATTAGTTTGTCACGACATGAGCAGGAAAATGTATAAAAGTATATAGACCGAAACGTGGAGTAACACAGAATGTGTATTGGGTAGATTGGGTAGCATTTCACACAGTTGCTTTAAATCTTCAAGTACTTTTGTATATGTCCACTAAAATGACATATTGAATCTTTAAGCTGTTCATTATGAGATCATTATTATTATCTAATATCATTTCTACACTCCAGCTTTTTGGAGTCGTTAGAACTCTATGCACAGATGAGTGAGGACGTTTTTTTCCTAAAAAGTGCAGAGGAGGAGGAGCCTTTTGCATCACTCAGTAACTTCCTGGCAGTGCGAGCACAGAGTAAGCAGCTCTTGCTAAAAAAGGCACATATTTTCCCCAGTTTGTTTCCAGTTACTTTTCCAGTTCATTGTGATCTAATGAAGACTCATATTGGCACGCTCTGCAGTGGAAAACTGCATTAGCAGAGGAGGAGCCTACTGTGATTGCATTCTCCAGTGGGTACCCTTGCAAATGACCAGGAAATGCTATTAAATTCAATGATAACCAAATATTATGATATATAGCCAGTTTCTTCTTAGAGCAACGTTGAACTCAGAAAAGCCTGCAAGCTTCTCCTTGCACCACTCGGCTTCTACGCTGTTGTCATCAACCTATTCCCTCCTCTTTTCTTGGCTCTTTTTCTCTCCTTTCTCTCTCTCTCTCTCTCTCTGATCAGCTGGTTCATGGAGCAGAGAGGGACTGGGCTTGTTCAGTGCTTGCACATGGAGAGCAGCTGAATTTATGTCAGATTTGTCTCAGAATGTGGCCGGTGCCAGCAGAACTGGGTGCGATGTGCTGCTGGAGAGAAACACTGCCATATAAGGTGGTGTGATAGTGGCTGCAGCCATTTTTGCAAAACAACCATCAGCCTGCTGGCCTCCTTGTGAGACGCCCTCTCCACAGACTCCCCTCACCCCCTTCTCTCCCTCTCTCTCTACCTCAATCCCTTCATTTCTCTTTCTGTCTTTCTTCCCCCTCCTTCTATCTCTTGCAGTTCTCTGTCTCTTTTTCTCTACTTTCTCTACTTCACTTCCTCCATTTCTCTCTCTCACTCCCCTCCTTCTCCCTCTCACTCTACTGTCTTTCTCTTTCTCTCTCTTTCTTTCTCTCTTTCTCTCTCTTCCACTAAGAGACTAAAGCTCTAGGGTTAAAGTCCTCTGGTAGTACTTGGTCTGTGCTGTCCCATCTCTGCAGAGCGTCTTGCACTGTTGATCTCAAACTGATGTCCCCACAATGTTGTCAGGTTGTCACAAGACCTCAGGCCATGTTTTCATCTTGTTAGACTCTAGTCCTCAGGGAAGAGGTTTCTGTTTCGTATTATCTCAGAGCACCCTGAGAGTAAGAGTGTGCGAGGGAAAGGGAGGGAGGAAGGGAGGGTGAGCGGAAGAGAGAGGATGGATGGGTGAAATAGGGGGAGGAAGAAGAGTGCAGGAGAGCCCCAGCTGCTCAGTGAATGCACCCTATCTGATGACCAGTCACCTCTCGTACAGCTGGAGGGCTGGAGAAGTGATTGCATTCCTCATGAATCTCACATCTCTTTGATGGCTCTAAATTTAGGAGCGTAGGCTCCGTAGGCTTAACCCCCACACCCCCTTCACCCCCATCTCTTGGCCTGGTGGAATTGGGCTCCTCTTGAAATGCGATCAAAAGGACTCAAGTTGGAGTTGGAACTTTGTGTGATCACACTCAGTAGGGAGGATGGCCTCACTGTTATGTATCTCTGGATTTATTTCATGCCTGACAGGCTTGCCACATGCGTCTTCTGCATCACAGTGAATGACAGATAGCATGTTGGCTCAACTAAATGCTAACCAGGTATGTGATCTTTTTTATTCCAGTAATAGAGCCGCATTTGGAGGATATATTTATCCCCTCTCCCTCTGCTGTTTGTTCGGTCTCTTTGGTAACGTTTCTTAGAATGAAGGGTAAGCAAGATAAGACAAAAATAGACCCACACAGGCCCCAAATATGCTCAAAGAACGTCCCCTAATGAATTGAGCATGGCCAGACCATAGCCGTTGATACAGGGTGAGGTACTCTCAGACTATCAGCCTGAGCTGCAGATAGGCCACACGCTAGCCACAGTGCCAAGGACAACCTTCTGCAACAGCTTGTGTTTGTTCTGTGACTAAGGGCTTCCTCTATTGACATCGATCAGTTAGCTATGTTGTTTTTTAATTCATTTCCAGTGTGGCAGCTCCATTGCATGTAAATGTGCTGTATCTGTGTCTACTGTACGTGTGTACATAGTGCGCGCGCATGTGCCAGTGTGCACAGGCGCTCTGAGTCAGACTGTATTTATAAGTCTGAGGGTCTTCGTGAGCGGAAGTGCTTTCCGAGGTGAAGAGAGACAGTTCATTGTTCCTCCCACTCGTTTTTCTGCTGCTCTCTTTCAGCTCTTCATCCATCCATCCATCCATCCATCCATCCACTCCTACCATCAAGTCCTCCCCCACCACCTCTACTGTATTTACCCTACTCTCTCTCTTTCCATCTCTCTCTCATCTCTATCTCTCTCTCTCCCTCTCTCTATGCACCTACACAATGCCAGTTGTTTCTCTCCTGAACTTGAGGGTGAAATTCACCGCAAGAGGAAAAATGCCAGTCGTCAGTGCCAGTTTCTCTCGGCTAAGTGTTTTTATGAAAGGTCTGTTTCACTGGAGGACCCTCCTGTGGTGGCGGCTGTGTCTTAACCATTAGCGAGCCGAGGCCCTCTGGTGTTCCGAGGGTGAGAGGAGGAGGGGGTGGTGGTGGTGGTGGTGGCGCACAACACAGCATGGATGAGTCAGCAGCTGCCCTCTTTAAAACTGTCAGGCCACAATGAATTTGCTTGGGGTTGTTTGATTTCTCTTTCTTCCCTCAAAGCCTCTGGTTTAGGAATGCCAGTCATTCAAAAAGTTCAAATGTGCCTGGTTGTTAAGTCACCCAAGAGCTGCTGCCAATGTGGTTTGGGATTGTTTGTGTGGAACTGTGGTGGCTGCTTCTGAGAGTTTTGTGGGGTTTTTTTGTCCAACATTTACTGTACATGCAGTGACTCAGAGAGTCCTATCGAAAAGCTAGACATTCCTATGCATATGTATGGTTGAACTGTTATGCACTAGAATATATATTCTCTCTCTCTCTCTTGTAGCTGTGCATGTTTCCCACGTAGTCGTTATATTGGTTTGGGGGCTCGTCTGAGCCCTTACAACATGACATAAAACATGTTCTAAACGTGACAAGCCCAATGCCCCTGGAGCGAGCCTAACATTCGCCGCTCACTGGCTAGATCTTTATCAACGCTCCCAAAGTCGTAAACAGTGGAGCAACATTATATTAACGGAGCCACACTTGATGACATTTGAGTATATACAGCTTAGACTGGTGTCTGCATTACTGGACACAGGTCATAGTAAACCACTGTCCCAGTATTTTCCCATGTCGTTATCCCTGTAAGGCCTCAAGATGCGGCAGATTCACTTCATCACTTAAAGGGACACCAGGCAAGCCTGATGCTTTTTCTCTACGAAACTCCCCCTCGCTCGGTCTGAAGCTCTTTTCCTTTTCTTTGCGTCTTCAGTCAAGGGGCTGCTTCTTAGCCCGGCTCTGCCATTATACACGTTTGCAACAATCTCTAGCGTTTTCGTTAGCCTGCCTCTGTGCTGTAAACTGATCCTGCTTCGGTCGGCGGGTAGGATACACCGAACTTGCAAGTGGGATATTCTTCCTACAGGCAGTAGGGGCGGGCGAGAGAGCCTTCATTCGCCCCGTAATGAGTCATTTAACCATATACCGACGAAAACGTTGCCTGGTGTCCCTTTAAATTGATTTGTCACTATGATGCAAGCGCAGTGTTTTCCGGTCTTGTGTACAAAATGTCCTACACATCAGATCTCCCCTTTGCCCTGCATTCACTGTTTGTGGAACCAGATTTCAACTGTAGTACGTAGTCACATGAGTTGGCTCTGAAAGTTAGAAGTATTATGACCGCAAATGATCTCGGTAGCCTGAAGGCTAAATAAGGAGGCAGCCCTCCATTATGCTCAGTGAGATCATGGCATGCAAGTGAAGCTTCTTCTGTTTTGCTGCTGATCTGCTTTGGGTTTTGCGATCATTCTCATTCATTTGCAGTGAGTTGCATAGGTATGTTGCATTATGTCTTCTTGGGCCACAAAGCATTGCATGAGACTGACGTTGTTGATGAGCATTACCGATGTATCAGTGAGGTGGTGGTACCTATGCCCTCTTTCTTCTCCACTGTCTTCCCCTCACGGTTGTGCAAAGAGCAGGGCTGTGGCTAAGCCCCCCAGGGCCTCTGCTCCTCTCCCTGAAAGTGAGAGCTCCTGCTGCTGCTGCTGCTGCTGCTGCTGCTGGTAGTAGTGGTGGTGTTAGTGGAGGAGCACGGCTCCATCTCCCTCACTCCATGTTTGGTCCTGCGCTGCTGAAGAAGTAGCCAGAGACCGTAGAGGAAGATGGGAAGGACGGGTGTGGACAGCCTCAGGACTGAACAGGGTGGGCCCCCTTAATTACACACACACACACAGGCAGACACACACACTCACACTAAGTGATGGACAAGGAGTTTAAACATTGCTCTGACCCTCACAGATTCACAGATACTTAAATACCTCCCTCCCCACTCTGTGTCTGCACAACTATTTTTGAAAGTTTGGAAATCAATTGTGGTTGCAGACATGATTGAAATTGTAGAGTGAAATTGTACAATTCTACAGTGACCTGCAGAGCATCCAGAAAATAATTGTATCACCTAATTTGACCCCCTTTTCTGATTTGACATTGTTTCTCACTAGCTGCTTTCAGACACGTCCTCCGCAGTATGCCAATCTTTGTCAAACGGAGGTCCGACCCTTCGGGTGACTGTCTAACACGCTGACATTATGCGGTCATATGTGTTAACGACACCGACGCACATGAACGGAATCTCCGTGTGGTTGAACAGGTTGAACGTGGTTGAACAGAATCTCCACATGTTCCTCGCTTCGTTTAGACACAAGCTAATTTACACAATGTCCGTCGGAAATACTAGGTGGGGAGTAGTGTAAGAGCCGGCTAAGTTCGAAATTCCAAATAGCCTTTTATGTTGTTCAGATATACCGCTTGACATCCGCAGAACATGCCAACTTACACCTAGGTCTGAAAGCAGCTAGTATCTCTCTGCTGTTGCAACACAAGAAATGACAACTTGACATATTGCTATATTGCACAAGTCCCTTCCTGTCCTGTCCATTCTAGACCTTGCTTCTCTGATATTTTTTCATCAGCTGACATTTGAGTTGAGGAATAGCAAGACCACATGTATTCAACCTGTTTGTGTGTATGTATGTCCCAGGAATGTGTGTTTCTTTCTGTATGAGTACATTTGTGTGTGTGTGTGTGTGTGTGTGTGTGTGTGTGTGTGTGTGTGCTTGTGTGTGTGTGTGCTTGTGTGCAGTGGTGTGGGTACTGGCCACACAGGAAGTGAATGTCTGCAGCCTGCTGGTGTTGCCCTCAAACATGTATGGAATGGATTGGCAACACAAATCATTTCCTCCCTTTTTTTTTGCTTTTCGAAGGGGAGGGGGTTGAATGAATGAAACTGGAAAGCACTTCAACCTGGGACTCCGTCGGTCTTTCCAGCTGCAAATCTGAAAACACAACACAGACACACTTTCTCTAACCAATTAAATCTCTCTGTGTGTGTTTTCATACTGTGAAAAGTTCCAGCACATCCAGTTCACATCAACTACAACAATTGATTTTTGTTGCCGTTGTGATTTACTTGAAATGAAAGTTCCGTGTTTAAGTTCCATTCTCCCCTCTCAGTGGAGTGCTCTTTAGCAGTGGGGGATGTAAAGGTTGAGTGAAGCGAATGACGCCAGTCCGAGAGGGATGCTGGCTCCCCATACGGCCACATTATCTGTTGAGTCCCAGGCGGGCCGTGTCATTTCCTGTACGGGCAAGCGGGCGGTGGAGATGAGCGGCGTGTTTGTGTTTTTTTTTCCCTTAAATAGTAGTTTTGTGCGAAGGGGCCCATCCTATATTCAGACTCTGTTTACATGGTGAGCTGGAATGGGGGGAGTCATTAGTCACTATAGATGGAGAAAGAGGGAGAGAGGGAATGAAGAGGGGACGATGACTCAACCGGACTTGAAAATCACTTTTCTTATTTTGTCTGCTATTTGTCTTCTTTTCTTCTCTCGTTTTGTTCTCGTTGTGCTATTTCTAATTGTGTTGTGCCATACTGCATTGTCATGGCAGTTTCCTGCTGTAATGGCTCTTGTGGTGGTCATGGGCCCTGTGGCAAGCACAAAGTGTCGTCAGTGCGTGTGCTAGTGGCACAGCTGGCAGAGAACAATGTTGGCACCATCGAGGTTCACGCTTAGGTCATTTTGCCGTATGTTTAGCAGAAATGTGCTTACTGTGCTTAAGTCTAAAACATCCATGGAGTGAATGAAAGTGTGAAGGTGTAAAAAAAAGGCCGGGTTTTTTTTCCAGTCCTTTTTTTCCCTCCTGGGGAAAAGGTTTCCAAGGAGACCATTTCTGGTATGTACACCACAACAGAGCTCAGATGTGCCCAGGCCTCTTAATAGCCTCAACCACTTAGCGACCATCCAAAATAGAAAAGAAATTCCCGCCGCTGCACTTGGTGGTGATCACTGATGAAGTGCACAAGCAGATAATTAGGTGGTGATTTATGAATCTCGGGCCAGTTAATGGCACTTGTGCAAAACCACAGAGTACCTTGCTGCTTGCCCAGTCTGTGTTGTATTTCCCTTTGCAAGTGTTTGTGACGTGCTTTGTAGCTAGTGCCAGTGAGTATCAGGTGAGAGGATATGCTGCTCCGATCTAGAGCAGTTTCATCTCGCTGCGGTCGAATGCACTCTGCAGTTGGCTACACCTGGAGTCAATCATGGTTAAAGTAGATGCCTGCAGAGGCATCAATCACAAGCAGGCAAGCAGACCTGCCCGCCACTTACAGAGTGACCCAGTGTGCTTCAGCCACAGAGATATTCGCCTCATGAAATTGCTGTCAGGTGAAACTACTGTACATTCACACACATGGTTGGGGTGGGATACAGGCTCTGGGCTCTGCAGAGCAACTTGAGACAATGTCAATTGTTTTGGTTCAGTATGGTAATTCAGTTGAATTGAATGACCATGGAGAAAGGACTTGAGCAGCCTGGTTGTGCAATCATGTATTTCTATTTCTTTGTCTGTACAGTATGTGTCAGGGGGATTTGAACCTCATGACTCAGGTGACGCATGTGCCTCATAATAGCCAGTTGAACAGTGGGACCAAGTCAAAACAAAAGGTGGACTGAAAGCCACACGACTGTT
>NC_063207.1:26473383-26535883 GCF_017589495.1 Alosa alosa
GGCCACATTATGCCATGAGAATGACGTTCTTTAGACTCACAAGGAATCTTTCATGTGGCTGTTCGTCCTCAGGTGAAACGCCATTCTATGCCGACTCGCTGGTCGGAACCTACAGCAAAATCATGGACCACAAGAACTCGCTCAACTTCCCAGATGATGTGGAGATTTCCAAGGACGCCAAGAACCTAATCTGTGCCTTCCTCACAGACAGGTGAGCGGACCCGGTACTCTGCTCATTGGAGCTATAACTGTCACTGCAACTCTGAGGAAACTCCTGAGGACCTGAAGCTCTGAGAACATGAGATAATGAGGAATTGAATTTTTTTAAGATGGATGAAATTAAAGCGATGGTTCGGAGTAATTTCACCCTTGGGTCCTTTGCACCATGACCCCGAGCCAAACACCTTCCCAGAACCTTTTTTCCCTTGGTCGAACCCTGGTCAAGTAGCGCTGTCAGAAACAAATGACGTTCTGCAGTCGAAATGGAACCAACTTTTATCTCGTAAATTACCCCACTAATAATGCCCTGAATGGTACGAAACTTCTACAGTAGTACAACTATGACCTTTAGTCCAATAACGAGGCATTAGAAAGTTTGTAAGTGCACCAGGAGTTTTAATGAGTTTATTTAAATAACACTTGCCTCTGCATCTGCTACTATACCGCTGCGTCGACGTTTCTTCCGTGATTTGGGAAAAGCCTGTAAAAGGACTTCGCTAGGACATGCTTTTTTATCAGTAGATAAAAAAAACAGCAACTTACGTTTGTTACATTTTTGTATTTGTTTTTTAAATGAAAAAAAGTGATGGGCTATGAGAGCTGCATAATACAGTTTTGTGCAGTAGGTTTGGTGAACTCCGTATTTATGCTGCTGTATTCTCCTCCCTCTGAACCTGTTCCCGTCCTCAGGGAAATACGTCTGGGTCGTAACGGAGTGGAAGAGATCAAGCGCCACCCTTTCTTCAAGAACGACCAGTGGACCTTTGACACCATCAGGGACAGTGAGTTAACACACCAATGTTTACCTAACCAGTATTTTATTACCATCACGTGTCCATGATGAAAAGCTTTCCTCTGTCCATTTTTGGATTTAAATTTCAATTGACTGTATGGTCATGAGAAATCTATATGAATTACCATCATATGAACCTAACTAGACCTAAGGTAAACAACGTATGTTAATATTTTCAGACTTGCACATATGAAAGTATGCATACTTTGGAAGTGATCTGCCTCTTATCTCTTTGGTTTCTTTTGTCCCTTCTCTCCCCCCGTCCCCAGCTGTGGCCCCAGTGGTTCCCGAGCTAAGCAGTGATATTGACACCAGCAACTTTGACGAGATCGAGGACGATAAGGGCGACGTGGAGACGTTCCCAACACCCAAAGCCTTCGTGGGAAACCAACTGCCCTTTGTGGGCTTCACCTACTTCAAAGAAGATCAGTTAGTGTTCCACTTTCTCACTGTTTCTTTTTTAAATATCTTTTTTTTTTTGCTCATCGTTTCCCCATCTCTGCTCCCTTGCGTCTGCTATCCTGCTGGTTTTGATTTTATATGACTATTTGATAGTTTGAGAAAGGAGAAGTGTAAGACAAAGCACTGGCTGAAGAGTGACCAGTAAGCTCTAAAGGCTGCCAAATGAAAGTGACCCCCTGTCTGTTTCTCTCTCTCGTCCTCTCTCAGGTTGCTAAGAGGCTCAAATCGGTCTGCCGTGGAGAACGAGCACCTAGTGTCCATCAAGGCAAGTCCCACCTGCACCTTCACCCAGCCCCATTCAGTAGCCGTATATCGGTAGACCACAGGAGGTAATCACTTCCTATAACATCACAGCTGCATAGTAAAGCGGCAGACTGCTGTGGTCGTCTGGTCAAGTAATGCTGGGCCAGCGGAGGTTAAACCCAGCGTGTCGCTGGATTGCGACGGCCCTCTAAAGCCCTGTGGAAATTGGCCCCTGAGGCGGATGGATTAGGGGTTAATCCGCAACTAATTGAGTGACTTCTTAACGACACATCCAAACATAACGAGCTTTTTTGTGAGTGGCCAAACAAGAGGCTAGTACCCACAGGGGACAACAGGACGTTTTTCCATGTGCTGATGCTAACTCAGTTCCTCTGTTTGTTTTCTCTTCCAGGATGCCTCTGTGGTGAGCTGGACTTTGTTCTCCGCTTGTGATAGCCCATGTTTGAAATGGTCTTTAAGGAGGTAGAATGGGACATGGCAAAGTAGTTTTGAGCACACATTAAACAATGTAGTCATGATGCGGGTAAGACCGTAAGTGGGAAGTAACGTAACGTAACAACTCCTGTGGCATTTTTATGGCCTTAGTGGTTTGTTTTGCTCATAAGTCTTTTTTAAATGGAGTTGTTCCCTCAGTAAGAAAGCAGAATCATGTTTGCCCTGTATTTACCCTTTGTGTGTGTGTGTGTGTGTGTGTGTGTGTGTGTGTGTGTGTGTGTGTGTGTGTGTCTATGTACTCTGTGTGTGTGTGTGGTGTAGTCGGCAGCACTGCAAAAGCAGCTGCACGTGCTGGAGGAGCAGCTGAACACTGAGATGCAGGCCAAAGATGATTTCGAACAGCGCTGGCGCACCGCCACAAACCGCATGGAGAAAGTGACCAAAGAGCTGGACGAGGAGGTGCACAACTACTTTATCTCTCTCTCTCTCTCTCTCTCTCTCTCTCTCTCTCTCTCTCTCTCTCTCTCTCTCTCTCTCTCTCTCTCTCTCTCTCTCTCTCTGACTCTCTTTAGATTGACTTTTGATGAATCTTTTAGATTCATTCTTTATTACTATCTCACTTTTCACCTCAACCCTGGAAATCAAAATCAAAAAATTTTTATTTGTACAATAGACTCTGATGAAGACGTGGGTGCACATCGAAACGTTAGTCCTTTGCATGTTGGCACCTTATAAAATAAAAAACTACGTATTTAACCTCTGTGTTGCTGCAGTGAACTATGTCTCTATGTAAAATTTGTAAATTGTATATCACACATTGTAGCACCTTGCAGGAAAGTTGAAACCCAGATTATTCATACATATTACACATCATTAAACGTTAATTAAACATACATTTTTTATTTGCTAGATTCATTTAGTTTTACATTTATTAAAGCAGCATATTGTGATTTGAGACCAATATGGTTGTGTATCTACATGGTATGAGGATAAACAGGTGTGATTAGCTGTGACTGACCTTTGCTGTGAATGCATGGTCCTCTTTAGACCAACAGCCGTAAGAACCTGGAGTCGTCCCTGCGGCAGCTGGAGCGGGAGAAGGCCCTGCTGCAGCACAAGAGTGTGGAGAGCCACCGCAAGGCCGAGAGCGAGGCTGACCGCAAGCGCTGCCTGGAGAATGAGGGTGAGAGCAGACCTCCTCTATTTATTCTGTCCTCTGGATGTTCATAAGTATCTTCAATGTGTTTCCTCTGAAGCCCAATGCCAGAGTGGCACATTAGTATACCAAAAGTGTTGGTGGAGTTGAATGCACTTCTTTTCCATTCTGTACATTTCTGTATGTGTCTGGCCATCGCAGTGAACAGCCTCAGGGACCAGCTAGAGGAGCTGAAGAAAAAGAACCAGAACTCCCACATCTCCAATGAGAAGAACATCCACCTGCAGAAACAGGTCAGCAGCAGGACCAGGGCTCCTGGGTGTTGATGCAATAAGCACTGGACTAGACAGACCTTTAGATATGTACACAATCCACATGTAGCGATAGGTACTTTCACAATCAGGATATGCTTTATTGTTTAATTAGCATAAACATTTTTCTATGTTTTTCACAATCAGTGTAAGGTTAGATATTTGTACAATATTTTTGTTATTGTTCATTGTGTAAGCATAATTTCAGTAAGGCTGGAAGTTGCATATGTATCATCATATACCGTACTATTTATAGAAAATGTGTTGGAGTGGACAAAAACTATGACTAAGTTTAATGCATATCTAATGTTTTTTTCTGTGCTGAATTCAACCAGGTCAGCTATATTTCTAAGTGTATCCCTGACAAAGATGTGGCCTAATTTTAAAATACCAGGTATTTTCGTTAAAATTACGATAGGTCTGGGTGTGTCATCCTCACAATTGGGACATGTTACAGAATGTCCTAGTGTGGTCCAGTTTTCTGCCAACAGTACAATTTTGTTATGATGTGTAAGAAGTGGTGTAGTTTTAACATGAAACATCAATTTTTAGATGAAAATGGCTGAAAAATGTTAAGCGCTGAAATGTTGCATGTATGTCTTTATATGGCTAAAACATTCAGTACATGTTAGTATTTGAGCGTGTATGCGGGCTTGTTTATGTGTGAAAGTGTGTGCGTGTGTGAGGTGATGCTCCTCAGCTGGAGAAGACATGCATCTCTCACGGAAGCAAATGCAGGTGTATATGTGGCAGGGTGGTCCTCTGGCTTGTTTCCCCATGTCCATGTCTGTGAGGATGCTGATGTTGTTTGTGTGGGGGAGTGAGTGTAAGAAAGCACTTCTGCAGTGTGAATACCATTCTGCTGGTGTATGTGTGTCACTAAGTGAAATGAGAGTATGTATTTTTATAGGTGTCTATAAATGACACAAGGATTGCCGGATATTAACAAATAAATATGTATGTGGTGATGAAATAAATATGGTGCTTCTCTTCAAGATGATGTATTTAAAGTGTATCTATCTCTGCAGAAGTGAAGTGTGTGTGTGTGTGTGTGTGACTCCGTGTGGCATGCCCTTTCGCCCTCTCAGCTGGACGAGGCCAACGCTCTGTTGCGGGCGGAGACGGACGCGGCGGCGCGCCTGCGCAAGTCTCAGACGGAGCTGACCAAGCAGCTGCAGCAGATGGAGGCCAACGGGCGCGAGCTGCAGGACAAGTGTTGCCTGCTGGAGAACAGCAAGCTGAAGCTGGAGAAGGACTACATCGGCCTGCAGGCCGCCCTCGAGGCCGAGAAGAGAGACTGCAGCCAGGGCTCGGAGACCATCACCGACCTGCAAGGTAGCTTTTCACCACTACGGATTTTCCATAATAGTCGTTACCAGTCGTTATGTACGGGGACAGCGCTGGTGCTAACGTGACTACAAGTGCTAGCTGTTGGCAACATGTATTCAGTGTTTCCCACAGAATTCAATTCTATTTGTGGTGGCAGGTTTGCAGAATTAACTTGAATGCAACAGTTTTTAACAAATTAGCGCAGCATGGTTATGATGCTAACTAGATTTAAGCACAATTTTTGGTACAACCTGGAAAATCATTGTGTGGTGGTCAATGTTGATATTGTGGTGGGCTGCCACAAATAAGTCAATGTATGGGAAACACTGTGTGTTTCATCTTTTAGATGGTTACCAATAGCAGAAGTGTTCTTATTGTCCTTCAGTATAGCTGTACTCAAGTTACATGATGTCACTGTGGAACAGGTGTCATTTCCGGTGATGTACTTCCACACATACAGTAGGAATGTCTAGCCCATTTAGCCTTTAGCCATTTTGTAGTTGACTGCTGCCTACAGCACTGACAAGCTATTTTCATAGTCGACTAGCCGATTAGTTGATTAGTTAGTTGAACCCCTAGCGTGGAGCGGGACAGTGCATGTTTGTGTTAGTGTTTGTGTGTATGTATGTGAGTCTTTGTGTGTGTGGTCAGTTATTCGTGCCCACACTGGTGTCTCCTAGCCCACTATCTTTAATTGGATGGTCTCCACTTAAATGGAAACCCACTCACTGGGTGTGCCATCTCCCCTAGCAAACGGGAGCAGGAGGGATTCTGATGGGGTGTACACCTATGAGTTGAGAATGTGTGCACACATGAGACTCTATCTGTAGTTGAGCCGTGTCATTTTGCCCATTTGTCTCCTATTAATCGCCAACCTTCCTCTGCCTCCCTCTGTCAGGGCGCATCACAAGTCTGGAGGATGACGTGAAGCAGTCGAGAGTGGCCTTGTCCAAAGCAGAGATGGAGAAGCGTCTGCTCCAGGAGAAACTCACAGACCTGGAGAAGGTAGAGCCTTCATCTTCATCTCTTCCATTCTTTCAGTCTTCATGTGATCACTCTCTCTCCCTCTCTCCTTCAGTGATCACTCTCTCTCCCTCTCTCCAATCACCATCTTCTCCTCCATTACCCCATAACCATATGTCATAGAGAAGCAATGGCTTCATGAGATTCTCGGTATTATAGTATGTGTATTGTGCTTTTATTTATTTTTAATTTCTATTTGTTGCTTTTGAAAAGCACATTGAATTACTCCTGTGTATGAAATGCCCTATATAACCAAACTTGCATTGTGTTGTCTAATGGTGTGTAGCCCAGAACCCAAAGTTCTTCTTCCTTATTTCCATGCCTTGTTTTTTTTTCCGTGTGTGGCCCCTGTAGGAAAAGAACAATAAGGAGATCGACATGATGTACAAGCTGAAGGTGCTGCAGCAAGGCCTGGAGCAGGAGGAGGCCTCCCACAAGGCCACCAAGGCCCGGCTGGCTGACAAGAACAAGATCAGCGAGTCCATCGAGGGAGCCAAGTCCGAGGCCATGAAGGGTAAGGAGGAGCCCCCGCGGGAGCCCCAGCGTCAACAAAAGAGTCGTGACAGTCCCTTGTCAGCGAAATCCTAAAAACAACACGCTGGTGTTGTCTGTGTGTGTGTGCGTGCGTGCGCGGGCGTGCGAATGAAAGCCACTGCTGGCATATGATAAATAGATCCACTGGATGCTTATTTATGGATTATGTTTTGTGCATCGTATGGGTGTGAGTTTGCTTTGGTTGGGGGGGGGGGGGTGTGGAACAAGACATACATTGCTGGGTAATTTGGCCTGCAGTTTGTGTTTATGGTTGTATGTTTATTAGAATATGTTTATACAAGGGAGTATATTTACATGTGTATGGATGCATGCGTGTGTGTGTGCAGATGTGGAGCAGAAGCTGCAGGAGGAGCGGGCGGCTAAACTGCGTGTGGAGAACAAGCTGCTGGAGCTGGAGAAGCATAGCTCCATGCTGGACTGTGATTACAAGCAGGCACTGCAGAAACTAGATGAACTGCGCAGACACAAGGACAAGCTCACAGAGGAGGTCTGTCTGTCTGTCTGTCTGTCTGTCTGCCTGTCTGTCTGTCTGTCTGTCTGTCTGTCTGTCTTTTGTGTGCTTATATTTAACATACATGTTTGTGGATGTTTAAGTGCGTGCCTCTGAGAGTATACAGTATGTACACGAATCAACATGTGTGCACGCAAGGCACGCGTTTATGTTCAGGCATGTTTATGCTAACAGGCGCTAGCTGTTGTACACGTTTCCGAGTGGCTTCGCATGTTCGCGCAGAATGGAGCCGTCTGGATTTGGGAGGCAGAGGGAGGGCCGTCTCGGACATTAGAGCAACAATTTATTTAACCCACACACAGGGCTCTGCTAAGTGGAACACCAGGCTAGTTCCAGCGAGTTGGACTGTCTGCCCATCTCTGTGTTTACTAGCCTCTTGCAGCCACACTGGCCTCTCTGGCCCCTGCATACCAGATAGTGCCATTAGTGCTCTTTTTAGGGTTTGGTCACCAGAGAACAGTGTACACACACACACACACACACACACACAGTGTGTGTGTGTGTGATGAGGAGAGACTCAGTGGTTGAGGCAGGCTGTGCCTCTCCCTTGTCTTTTGAGTTTAGTGCGTCTCTAGCTGTTGACAATGTAGCAAGTGGGTGTGATGTGATTTGTTAACCGGTTAAACTGGTGACTGCAATGCCCAATACAGAAAGGATTGTGAACACAGAGACGTTTGTTCTTCCCTTGTACTGATTTGAGTAGATATAAACCTTGGTTCATGTACAAGTTGAAATATGTAAATATAGGAATGCATGTTTAGCACTGAAAGGCAAGGAAATGTTAGAACTGGTAAAAAAAATATTAGCTAAAACATTAATATAGTCTTAAAGGTAAGAAAGAAGATACAGCTTTAATGATACAAAGCAATATGCCAAGTCAGCACGGTAGACAGAAATGTTGAAGAGAATATGAGTTGAAGAGTGTATGAGTTCATTCATGTGCCATCATAGGCAAATACACAGTGATATGAATGAGTGATTGACAATAATGAACAATTCTGATTGCGCTAGTCATTAGGCTACTTTTGCATGTACATTCACCCCTTAACCTGACCGCTGTGCCATGTCCATGCCCATCCCCAGGTGAAGAACCTGAGCCTAAAGATCGAGCAGGAGATGCAGAAGCGCACACTGACGCAGAACGACCTGAAGGTGCAGGTCCAGCAGCTCAACTCCCTGCGCACCTCCGAGAAGCAGCTCAAGCAGGAGACCAACCACCTTCTGGACATCAAGCGCAGCCTGGAGAAACAGAACCAGGAGCTCCGCAAGTACGGAGCACCACACACACACACACACCTACACACACACACTTACTCTCACACACACACACACACACACACACACACACACACACACACACACACACACACACACACTTTCACATACTCACACAATGTATCTCACAGTGGATTATTTAGGGGTTCATTGTTAAATGTCACAAACCTCTCACTTATTTACTAGAACTTATTGGGGTATCTAAGGAAATTCACTTGGGTTCACAAATCTTCCATTGGCCTCAACTCAACATTTATCAGTGCTATGAAAGCAGTATCCTGCAACTGTGTTTGTTTAGTACTGTAAGCGTGTGACCTAGTCAGAAAACCGAGGGTGTGGAAACAAAGCCCTTTGTTCCTGTTGCTGTTCCTGTGATGGAGTGGCCTGGTGACGCCTGACGGGCTCTGTGGAGCAGGCTGCTCATGTGTCTGTCCTGTGTGCTCAGGGAACGTCAGGATGCAGATGGACAGATGAAGGAGCTGCAAGATCAGCTGGAGGCTGAGCAGTATTTCTCAGTAGGTTTTCTCACCACAGATCTACTACTACTACTTACTACTACTAATAAGCTTCATTTGTATAGCACCTTTCATACACAGAATGCAGCTCAAAGTGCTTTACATTTGGTCCACTTCACACTACCCAAACCCGTCCTAACCCCCGTTCAGTCATGCCAATGTAGTATAATACTGATGGATCTGAGAAATACACAGTTTTGATTACTGACTGTCCTTAGGGGGCCTAGTAAGTGTACTCTGTAAGGTGTTCTGAATGTCTCCCTCTCCTTGCAGACTTTGTATAAGACCCAAGTACGGGAGCTGAAGGAGGAGTGTGAGGAGAAGAATAAGCTATACAAGGACATGCAGCAGACTCTGCAGGAACTACAGGAAGAGAGGTAGGAGTCCCAACAATGGCATCTCACCCTGAGTGACCCAAAGGAACACACAGCCATGTTTTAAATGGACTTCCTCCACATGTCAATTGGCACGTCAATATTATGATTCTGTGGGACATTATGCCGTCTTGCTGAGTAGTGTTGAACATCTCAAACAAAGAAACAAGCGGTAAACACCTTAAGGCTGATGGTACCAGTTCACATCTATCTCTAATCTCTGAAGTAGGCTTGTAGTAATTGGTGGTCAGTGGTGTCACTGGTTAGCAGATCCTTGTCTGACCCCACCCTTCCTCCTCCCGTGTGAACAGGGACTCGCTGGCGGCCCAGCTGGAGATCACGCTTACCAAGGCGGACTCGGAGCAGCTCGCACGCTCCATCGCCGAGGAGCAGTACTCCGACCTGGAGAAGGAGAAGATCATGAAGGAGCTGGAGATCAAGGAGATGATGGCGCGGCACAGGCAGGAGCTGGGCGAGAAGGACACCACCATCAGCTCAGTGAGTCAGAGCGTTCCCATACGCGCAGCGTCGCTTTATGCTAATGTGACAACTGATTACATGACTGATACTGCCAGTTTAAAGTAGAAGTACAGTAAAACATCACATAGATTTGTAAAGACATATTGCATAGGTTATGCTTTCCCAATGAAAGAAACACACTGAGGTATTCACGTTGTGTGAATGGTCTATGAGGAGAGGACATTTTAGGATTTCAGAAAAATTGGTCATTTGTTTGCCTTCCCCTCACCCCCTAACCAAAGTTTCCAATTGTCCCTGGTATCATCTTCACAGTTAGAGGAGGCTAATCGCACGCTGACGAGCGACGTCGCCAACCTGGCCAATGAGAAGGAGGAGCTGAACAATAAACTGAAGGATAACCAAGAAGGTATGTTGTCCTCCCACTCTCACTTCCTGCTATCTCTTCCTGTTTGAAAGTTCGGCGCACTCTAATCACTGTTGGAAAAGGCAACGGAAACTTGCCGATGTTTACCAGTGTGCTGGAGATGGGTTTCCATGATGTATCCTATCCTATCCCCCCACCCACACATCCCTGCACTGTTGCTATCATTCTTCATGGGTCAATTTGGATTTGGTGTTTGATGGACTGTAGAGCAAGGTTTAGAATCAATGACCTGAAAGACCTTTGAACTTTATTTTGTGTGTGCGTGTGTGTTTGCTATCCAGATATGCAGAAGAAGATGGACTTGGAGCAACAAATCAACCAGATTAAGAACACCTATGAGAAGCAGCTTCAGTCCGAGAGAACTTTGAAAACCCAGGTAGGGCAGATGATCAGGCCAACCCTTCACCAATGAAAGTTGACCCTATGGTTGGGGTCAGGTGTCTTTCTACTTCTCCTCTGAGCAAAGTGAGGTCACTGCTAATTATTCATGTGATGTTTGTCGTGTGTGTGTGTGTGTGTGTGTGTGTGTGTGTGTGCGTGTGTGTGTGTGTGCGTGTGCGTGTGCGTGTGCGTGTGCGCACGTGTGTGGATGTCTGGTCCAGGCGGTAAACAAGTTAGCTGAGATCATGAACAGGAAGGAGGTGCGGGGCGGAGGCAGTCGCCGTGGCAACGACACAGACATGCGGCGGAAGGAGAAGGAGAACAGGAAGCTGCAGCTGGAGTTGCGCTCAGAGAAGGAGAAGCTCAACAGCACCATCATTAAGTACCAGAGGGAGATTAACGAGATGCAAAGCGGTACACACACACACACACACACACACCCTAACAGCTGCATTGGTGCCAAAGAGATGAGTGAAATTGAGTTGCAGGCCACACTCAAGCAGGTACACAAGAGTTAGTCACTTGCCCTTGGACTTTGCACTTGGGATTTATCCAAAGTGACTCACAAGTGACGTCTAATGAATGTGAATAGAGCCTGGAAAAAACATTAGAGGCCAATTTACCTTTTAAGTCCTAAAAAAACTGAAAGTGTCTTAAGTGGTACTTCAGGAAGCGAAGAGAGATGAATAATTTAAGTTCATGAGAAGTTTTTGGTGGTCAGCTGCTTGTTTGAAGACCGTGAAGTAAGCCTGCTGGAACTTGGCAGCTCATTCAACCATGACGGTGCCACTTAGCAGAGAGCAAACGCACACACAGACAAACAAATACACAGGATCAGATTTCAGTGTTCAATATTTTTGACTTGCACAATTGATTAAATGGAGAGAAAAAACATCCATTCATTGTAGAAGTATAGACAGACACAGCAATACAAAGAGAAGAGGTTTATAAACAGGTCCACAGGGCAATGGCCTCCCAGTATTATACAGAGGAAGCAGGAGAGAATTTGGCTGATTGTCTCAAAGAAAAAGTTTGGAGTGCCGAGTTTGTTTGTATTGGAGATGCAAAAAAGAGCGTGTGTGACGGCCATGAGGAGTTTTAATATCTTACTCTCTGTATGTGTGTGCAGCAACTGTTGGATGAGAGCCAGGTCCGTATTGATCTTCAGATGGCGCTGGACAGCAAGGACAGTGACATTGAGCAGCTGCGCGGCCTCCTGAACTCGCTCAATGTCCACTCACTAGACTCCGCTAGTGTGTCCAGTGGACCGGACTTCGATACTGATGACACCTTCGCAGGTATGTTTACCATGTGAAAATCAATCCTGTTGACATTTTTCGTCCTTACAAAGCTTTTTATTAACAACTCTGCCAAAACAGAAAGCAGCAGAACTTTCACTAATACTTTCTGTTAAAACTTCCTTTCTGAAGGATGTTGTTGAGTACAAGTTGCATATGAAGATATGTACAGTACTAACAATATCTTACAGTAATGTGACTACTTTCACAGTTCTACTCAAAAGAATCTTATCAATCTGTGAAATACAGTGCTTGCATACCCCTAAATAGCAAGAAGCCATCCTATTATTTTAACCTTGTTTTTTGTTGTTGTTGAAAACACTATAAGGAATAAGCACATTAATGAATAAATGAAATGAATCCATGCATCTCTTTCTCACAGTCCGTAGGCCCTTAGTCAAGCCCAGCAAACGGTCTTTTAGAAAACGCCATGAGTCCCACCCTGCACTCACTGCTAAAGAAAGCAACTCCTCTTCCCATAACTCTGACAAAGGTCCACCCCTTCCCCTTGCCCTGTTCTCGCTCCTCTCAATCGTCCTCCTCTCCATTCTCCATCCTCACTCTCCTTTTCTGAGGCCGAGGTCTGGATCTCTCGTTCAGCCTCTGTCAGGGTGGGGTTTCCCGGCCCCTGCTCTCTGCCCTCTGATTGGTCTCCTCTCCCTGCCTCTCAGCCTGGTGCTTCAGGTGATTTGCATGAGCCTGGTGTCTGGACGCATCGATTTGACCCCTGTTTACCCCACTTCTAACCTTACCCATGCGGATTGACCTTGTGGAAATGGATTAATGCAAAGCTGAATTGTGGTGGTCTGAAGGCTGTTTTAAGTGGATCATGTCCATTGTAAACAGCATTTAGTCCTGAACCAGATGTGATCTGTCTCTGAGAACCCGATTGTTTTTGAGGAATCTAATCATGTTTACTGAGTGTGGTTATGCGTTGGACGTACATGGAGTTCTGGTGGGTTTTTAATTGCTGGTTTGTGAGGAATGGGGACTTAAATGTGCTCTTGCTGGTTGTGCAATGTTTGGGGAAATAGATGCTGCTTTGCTTTTGAAGACCCCATTCTTTCCTGGGTTCGTGTCAGTTTTACTGTCCTTGGCCTGTTTGTCTGCCATCTGCAGAAAGCAGCTTTGCGAACACCAGGAAACAATGGGGAGCTGCTGCCCCCCACTGGGGATGTGGTGCAATTGCAGAACACAATAGTACTCACATGGAAATCGAACCCAATTTATTTGTATCTGTTTCAGAAACGAGGCTTGAAGGATGGCTTTCAATGCCTGTGCGGAACAATACCAAGCGTTTTGGATGGGAAAAAAAGGTTGCTTGAAAGTTTCTTGTCCTTTTTTACGGTAGATATTATCGTGTCTGGTGAACAGCCGCGACAGAACAACAATGTTTTAATGTAACCTAGCCGGTATTGATTTACTACTCCAACTGGTTTGACTGATTGTGGTTTTCTACAGTATGTGGTGGTAAGCAGCAAGAAGATTCTTTTCTACAACAGCGAACAGGACAAAGAACTATCCAACCCTTACATGGTGCTAGATATAGAGTGAGTTTAGAAACACACACACATTCAGCCATGTATACAAGACGTCTATTTTAGTCTCAGAGACATGTTCATTAGAGTTTTACTTTACAAGTAGAAAACATTGATTGTTTATTATGTATGTCTTTCAGTAAACTATTCCATGTGCGGTCTGTCACCCAAACGGATGTATACCGTGCTGACGCCAAAGAAATCCCCAGGATATTCCAGGTTGGTAGGCAGACATCCCACAACTAAATCAAGCCTAAAGTAGGACTTGCGTTGGAGGGATTTATAGTTCTCATGATGTACATGTGTGGCTATTATGTAATCACATTATCCCTCTGATATTCAGGCCAAAGTCGTAAAATGAACTGGTGGTTGAGGGATATACCTACACTGTTACGAAACCCTCTCTAATCCACATAAGTAATTTCACTCATATCAACCTGTCTTGATAGAAAGCACCCTGGTGTGTAAAAGCATAAGAAGACCTCTACCCTCATTATTTCCCGATCTGCACCCTCCTCTCAGGTCCTGTATGCCAATGAAGGAGAGAGCAAGAGGGAGCAGGAGCTGGAGTTGCCCATCGGCGAGAAGTCTTACATCTGCCACAAGGGCCACGAGTTCATCCCCACGCTCTACCACTTCCCCACCAACTGTGAGGCCTGCACCAAGCCCCTGTGGAACATGTTCAAGCCGCCGCCCGCCCTCGAGTGCCGACGCTGCCACATCAAGTGCCACAAGGACCACATGGACAAGAAGGAGGAAATCATCGCGCCCTGCAGAGGTACGATCTGGTCATAGTGGGACACTGGTTAGAGTATTAGTATTGGTAATGCAAAAGGAGCTATGCAAAACTGTCTTGGTATGTTATTGTTTTGACAAGTCAAAGTAAATGATATTGACTACCTCATGGAGTTAGACATTAGTAAACTGAAAGAGATATTGTGTCAGATTTGCAGCACATCTGAAGGTGTAAGTATTTGCCTGTTTGAGAATGTATGATGAACTGTAGTATGGTCAACTGTTGTTGTTTTTAAATGTACTCTATAAATACATTGACATTGACATCTTTTCTGCCTTTCGTGTCCAGTGAACTACGACGTCTCCACGGCAAAGAACCTGCTGCTATTGGCCGCCTCACAGGAGGAGCAGCAGAAGTGGGTCAGCCGGCTGGTCAAAAAGATCCCCAAGAAGCCCCTGGCGACGGACCCGTCCCACCGTTCCTCACCCCGGGCCCCCGCCAAAGTGCTGGCCAGCCAGTCGATGAGGAGACCCAGTCGACAGCTGCCCCCCAGCAAGCCCAGGTGAGCAATCGGTCTTGGAGTCTGTGGGATCAGCTAGCAAATGACCAATGCTAACCATCACAGTTCATTTAAATGACAACTGAGGCCAACCAGATGCTGTCCAACTAGCACCTGTCTTTTTCAGTGAAGAATTGCCTCCATGTGTCTGACTCTATGCTAGCTTAATAAAATAGCTAGCATGCTAATATGGTAGCTTGCTAGTTGTTTTCAAAGAGATAGACATAGACTGTAATTGTAGCAGGTTATGGATTGGAGTGCTAGTATGTGTGACATGCAGGGCCGTGACCAAGGAGCCAGCCGAGCCCCCAACACTGGGGGAGAAGACCAGCCTCATCCGCCACAAGGGTCACGAGTTCCTCCCCACGCTCTACCACTTTCCCACCAACTGCGAGGCCTGCACCAAGCCCCTGTGGAACATGTTCAAGCCGCCTGTAGCCCTGGAGTGCCAACGCTGCAACATCAAGTGCCACAGACAACATATGGATAGGAAAGAGGAGGTCTTGAAACCCTGTGCTCCAGGCAGAATCGAATCACAGACCGAGCCTGGCTAAAGTGTTTGTTTTTATAGACTATCCAACACTGCTAGAATCTATCCGCCTGGTGATCATCACAAAGCTTGTGGTCTATACTTGACACTAAAAAGAGGGTTGACTTCAGGGCCCTGGGCAAGCTTGATGACTTGAGTATGAGCAAAGGACATGGGGCTTGGAGCTGAAAACTAAGTCATTTGAAGGGTGCACCCATGATTGATCCTTCAGAGGAATCTCTTCCTTCCATCCATCTCCAAGGAACTACCTCACAACAGTGATGAACATTGACTCACTCAAGACATTTAATCATCTCCTACAAATAAGTAGATCTAATTTCAACCAATTTAAAATGAATCTACCAACCAATCTCCGTTATCATGCTGTCTAATATAGCTAATATCTATAAATGATATGTTTTAAGGTGATCTGGAACTGGCAGAAGGTGCACTCCTTCAATACAGCACCATAATAACATATTGCTGTAGGCTTTAGGCTGCTGATATGAAGGGGTAACCTGATTCGGGCACTTTATGAAGGGTCTTGTGTCCACTCCCACCTTCTCCCCTTGCAGATGGCTGGATGAGGGTCTTCAGGACTGGCATTGGGCTCTGGATGATGTGGAGGATGTTGATGATTTTGTTGACAGTGCATTTGATTTCTGAGGAGCCCGTAGGCTTGTAATCAGGGTAAAGGCTCTCTAACAGTGTTTGTGTGTCGTGTGTGCTGTGGGTTTGCTTAGCATGCTGGTTGGCTTACATTGGAGTGGAGAACTACCTCTTTCAACCAGATCTTTCAATGAATGACCCAGGTCATTGCATTGCAAGGAAATTTAATAAAATATCTCTTAAGTACTGACACTCCTTGCCAGACTGGTGAGTATTGTTGTCAGTTGATGATGAGTGTTGGCATCTATTTGCACTCCTTTCCATCCTTGTGAGCTATCTGACTTGTGTGGTATCTCTACACTGTTTTCTTAGTCTTTGTGTGCCTTGTGTTGTTGTGGTATTTACCGACCTGTTGTTAAAGATAAGGTGTCTCTGTCTCTGGGTGCCCCCTATACATGGGTTTCACCAATTTAGTTCTGTTCTGGAGAGACAGGCAAGACCATATACAACGGGAAAGAAGTTAGATTGCCTCAACGGTTCTTCACTTTCAGTTAGAGCACTACAATGGTAAAATGTCCAAATCAAGTGAAGTATGGGATTGACTGGGAGACACAGGAGACATGCTTTGGAGAGATTAGCCTTTGGTCAGACTCAGGGCTGGAGAGCAGAGACAGTGGCCTTTCCTTCCTTTCTCTGACGTCACTGACCTTTTTCACCCCAGCCCACCTAGAGCGGATGCTACCAAGATGGGGCAAGACATCGCCTTCAGTGGCCAGCCCAACAACTCATGACTGCCTTAGTTCATTTGCTTTGTTTTGTTTACAAGAAATATGTATCTACAACACAGTATTTTTATGTTAAAATGACAGTATGTTCCTTGTCCAATGTTTTGTATTGATTTATTTCACAATAAAACATGACTTTGACTTGTGGAAAAAAGTGCAATGACTTACGACTGAAGTTGGGTGCATGACCTATTGGGTGGTGTATGTATTAGAGCTTGCTATGTAGTTCTGTCTACTTAGATGCTTAGATGTGTTTGGGTAGAAGTTGAATACTGTGTTGGTAAAGGAAACTAACCCCATCTTTCTCTTGTCTTTTCTTCCTTCTCTCTGTTTTTCTCTCCCTCTGTAGTTAACCTCACTTGGGATTGTGGTGAAACTACATGGTGATTTTGGTGTTTCCTCTTTTTTCCACCATCATGAACGCTGAAAGATGTAGTAAGACAGAAAAAAAATGCAAAACTGCTTTTTTTCTAACAAGCTGTTGTAGAGGGACCTCTTCTCCTCGCTGGGCATGCAGAGCTTTTTGCTTCCTCATTGAGCACCTGTTGGCCCGCAAGACGTCATTATTTTCGGGCTGCCATTTTCCAGCACGCACTCCCATTGCTTCAAAGTAGTTGAGCTGAGAAATGGTAGCTTGGATGCAAAGGGTTTGCTGAAAGCTGTGGCCCATCTGCTGGTGTAGAGACTGTATCCCATGGATGAGAGCAGGACTTTCATGGAGCTTCTCCCAACCAACTTGCCAGTGATCGATCAAGGAGTTCCAAAGCACTTAAACCTGGATTATGTCCTGGGGGAAATCACCAAAGGAACCCAAAGAGGGACCATAAGCATCAGGGACTAGGAAATGACCCCCATGACCAGTCACCAGGAGGCTCTGCTCAAGGAAGTGTGGTTCTCTTAAGAACATTATTGGTACCTAACACTACACCACCCCAGCACTACAGACACATGATGTGGATGCAAGGTCACCTCGTAGGTTTATTGTTGTTGTACTAAACACAGATTTTTTTTAAAAATGTCATTCAGGGCTTTGGTAGTTCACTATAGACACTAGTTATTGAAAGTAACACTCTTAAGTCTGGATTGCGGAGTGCCAGTATTGACCTCATGCTCACCCTTATAGTAATGCCTTAAATGTATGCATCACAGATCATTCCGGAAGGGCAATGTTTACGGCACACGTTTTAAACGCAGTCAGTGCACCACAGAGCATTTTCTGCTGCTGTATTCTTTTTGTTGAATGTATACCTTAGAGGAAGGACATCTGTGTGTTGTACAAAAAAAAGAAATATGGAAATGCTGTACGTTTCACAGTACGTGAAGAACTCCCATAGCGACTCATGTCGAGTCTTTGTTGGTTGAAAAATCCTCTGTGTAAGCTAGCATGTGTGCGATTTGATGCTGTGGGTTTAAGGAAGTAACGTGGCTTTGTATTCGGGGTAGTTCACTCCCATATATGAATGTGCTCTTATATTATTCTTAAGAGAGGGAAAGAGAGATCAAAAGTATGAAGTTTTTCAAAAGATATATATTTACATATTTTTTATTTTTTACAGGGAGAAGATATACAAATTGTTTGTATGTAACCCAAATTGCTTAAGAATATTTCACTGCAGATATGAGAGAAGGCTGATTTTGTTTTTTATGTTAGTCCATGTCAGCTGATGGTGTGACTACCTTCCAGTTTGTTGGGAGTACTGTAGTGATGTGCTGTGAACTTTTCCCCTCAAGTCCCTATTGAGTTTGGATGAAGCATGATCTATATAAATATACACAGTATATTTTAAGATGGCATCATACAGAACACCTTGTATTATTTATACTGGCCTGTGCGCTACGTCCAGATTGCATGTTTTATATTGCTACGTTGAACCGAACGATAACCTGTTTGACAATAAAACAAAACTGTCTTTAACTGTTGAGCTTTACAGATTTTGAAATAACAAAACATTTGTATTGTTCTTTTGTAAAGTCATGTGTTCTTGCTTTACACAGAGCCTATTTAAGCGTCCTGTGGAGCAAAAGGAGAAACGACTATGGGACTGTAGATGCTTTTTATTGAGGTATTTATTGCAGGTGATCTACAATGTTCACTATGAAAAGACAAACTAATTAAATAGCAAAAGTATTCATTTACAAAGTTATTTCAATCCCAACACTGTAGACATACCAGTTTGCTTAAGTACCTGAACGCCTGAAAGTTTCCCTGGACTGATACAAACCAGGGAAGAAGAAAACTAAGAACACATTTTGTGTTTCACAGTTTGAGAAAGTATTTTATAAAACCTCAGGAATGTAATGGAAGTGTGTGCACATCTGACCTAATCAATATGACTTAGAGGAGCAAACAATAACTCTTTAAGTACTGCTACAAGACAGAGTTTGAGATTAAGGGAATGTTTTACAAAGGTTTGTGGTCATACATACAATATTTGATATGTAACTGTTTGTTAAATATAGTTCCAACTTTCTACAAATACTGTACGAAATTGTGAAAGATTATTTTGAAAAACAACACATATTGTTGCATAGTTATTGCACTTAGAAAAAAAGTTTTGGTAAATCATTTAGACCCATTTAACCAATACATTAAATAGCATCATAATCGTCCAATAATACTTCAGAGCTGAAATTGTAATGTCATCAGTTTTCCAGAGTAAACTATTAGCTTAATCCACGTTTAGAATGTTAACCAGAACAGCATCTGATTATTTTTCCAGTGTGTAAATTCCTGACCTTTTACTTTAGGTAGGGGGTATTTGACATGACCTGAGCCGAGGCCTGGGGTTGAGAGTGATGCAGTCCCTGCTGCCATGCACTGTAAACTCGACGCCTCAGTCTTGCTTCTTGGAGCCCTTGGGCCTGTAGTACAATACTGTCGCCAGGACCCAAATGTTCAGAAGTGTCATCACGATAAACCTGATGAGAACTTTTGACAGGAAGGCAGAGCTATGTAAGTTCCCAGGAATATGCAGGCAATCAAGAGAACCAAAAGAAGACACTCCAAACTAAAATAAACTAAAATGATTCACTTAAAGGATAAAGTCTAATACTATAAATGCTCAAATATGAACACTCACCCTGAGTATCTCCAGTTGTCACAAGTGTGGTGAAAATCCTTGCTGGAAAAGATGCAACAACAAACATGTGAACAGTCATCATACGGCATGTTCATTCTGAATAGGATCACTAAAGGATCCCCTTAACCTCAGCCCATTATTAACAAAACCACAGGCAAGGAGTGTACATGCAGTTACTCTAAGCATAGTAAACTGCATAAATATTTTAGTAAAAGTTAACGTCAAACTAAATAATTGCTATATAACACAGACTGGTGGCGTGTGTGTATGAGAGAGGGAGAGAGAGAGGGCACTGAAGAGACCTCAGTATAGTCTTACCCATGCAGGTGTAGGTTGCCATGGCCCAGGTGAGGGTGCTGACCTGACCTGAGTCTTTGGACGCCCACAGACACTGGAGCTGAGCAAACTTGCTGCCAGCGCTGATAAAAGTGCACAGGCTCTGATGGTGAGAGGCCACAGACAGAGGACAAGCAGAGTACAGTTTGAGCCAGCAGAAAATAAAGGGTGAGCTACACCTCAGTAGTCATTGTGTAATAAATGGGGTAGTAAAACTTTGCGTGGTAAGAGGCCTCATATATAGATTGGGTCTGGTGCAGACCTAACAGACTATAACCTCCAGTAACATCTGTTTTGTCAAGCACAGTTTATGGGTTATAAACAGAGGAATGGAAATCTGAAAGGTTATGTGGAGGAACATTTTTCTTTGAGGTTGCTGAAGGTTGACGTTTCACGGTTACACCAAACAAATTCTAGACGAGGCCTTGTTGCAATTCAGTACAAAAAGCACAAGAAATGTGGTGATACATTTCATCAACGCATAGCAAACAAACTGTATACAGATTTCTCTTCCAGAGTTTCCACTGTAAACTCAGACTTTAGCTGACAGTGAAATAAAATGTCCTTGAGAACAGCATGTACTCACCATAGCAAGATCAATAACCCACTTCTGCACAATCAGAAGGTGCCAGGTGCCCACAAACCTGTTCAACTCAAGTCAAGGGGCAGCACAGAACAAGAAAATCAAAACCTAGCATGCAGTTGTTCATGTGTCTCTGCTTGGGTTGTAAATGTAACCTGATACTTTTGTGATCAATGGGTATGTTAAACTTAAAATCAATACTGTTTAAACAGTTATTTTATTCAACTTGTTGACTCATGAGTGATTTGCTCATAAAATGCATGCCCCCTGTTGTCTGGCCTTATCAACATACTGTATGGACCCTGAGGTAGACAACATTCGGAGCGCTGAGATACTATATCTCTTGTTGTAGAACATGAGAGGGGATCATTGCACAATGTGAGTGTAGGTCAAAAACGTTGCGGAGTAAGGATACACAAGTGCATATAGCAGTCCTTGCTTCAGGTTACCATTGTAATGGAGAATCAGCAGCAACAGCATCACATCTTAGGGAGAGAGAGAAGCGGAGATCTGATAGTTGTAGTTGTGTGGCACACAGGACACACATGGCACTGTGACAGTGAGGTCATCGTGCAGTCCAGCTTTGAACCAGGGTCCGGCTGCATCACACATACTTATGTGGGTTCATCAGAATGACTAGCTAGATTTTGCATTAGTTAAAGTAGGTCTGGGGCAACAGGCCTCTGATTAACTATACTCCGCTGATTAACTGTGTTTCTGGAAAAATGCTTAGTTAGACTATGCTTTGGGAACATGCGTCAAATATTACTTGATGTTATGGTCCTGAACATGACCAAGGTTATGGTGGTGAACTCACCTTGGGCAATCAGAATGGGATACTCCAGGTAGGTAGGAGGTGGGTAATCATAGTACATTTGGTAGCGGACAAACACAATGAACCTTGAAAAACAATGAACAATGCCAAGGTTAAGCAAAACAAGTCCAGTGAGCAAGCGTTGCTTAGATTTTGTTTGTGTAGAGAGGCGTGTTCATTCCAGTTTCACAACTGATAGCAGAGAAGATATACAATGACTAACAATTGTTATGCAACGAACCACCCAAAAACATTATGTAGGCTACTAATATGAATGACCCATAGTAATCCGATTGAAAGGAGTTAAATGGAGCGTTGATTTTATAGTAGCATTGAAGATGGCGGAAAACAACTCTCCCTTTCTGTATTTGGGCAGAGTAGCCTATACATTCTGCCCCAATTAAAACACAGCAGGGCGATGCCAGACAGTGTCTGTCTATTCAGTGAGAAGACAAACTGTGATACAACTGTCTCATGAGGGATTACTGCTACAAGACAGACCATTATGACTTATACTTATTCGTAATATGCCCTTTGTAAGGGCGTGGACCAATACATCCCTCCCAATTCATCTGTAAGAGTATGAAAGCACTGATTTGCACGAGACCTAGAAGTAGCCTATGTGTGTTGAAGATGATGGTTATAAACCCAATGGCCGCAACATTCGTAATGAATATCCAGATGCTACAGCCAACAACCTAACGTAAGCATATCACAGCAACTATGGTGCGTCTGCCATCTCGCTATAGGCTACCAGAAAGTTTATGTAGTGAAATGTCTAGGGAAGACGCTTCGGGAATTTAAGTGTTTGTTTTAAATCGCTGACTAACGTTAATTCGACATAAATGACCGCCATTTCCATTCTAAATCAGGAAGATGCTTCTGCAACGCATCTGGAACACTCTGATGACAATGGAATCGAAATAATCACTGATCTTAAAATAATTGTTTTGAGATCAGTGAATGTAACATTCAGTTAGGCTTTAACATAGTAGCCTAATTCTGTTTTATTTTTTTGTAGCTATCTATTTCATCACAAAGCTACATTGTAGCCTATGGTCTTACCCGGTAAGTTCCAAGAGCAAACTGTTCAAGCTCACACCGGTGGTTGATTTCGCTCTCATCAGCACAAATATTTGTGGAAACTTGAGAACCATGCACAGGACTAGTGTGCTAAAGTTCGCGAAATGCAATAGCGTATCGTCCTCCATCGTGTGAGATGGTGATGCGTGGACCTCTTGGTTAACCCCGACTGAAATTTTGGCACAGATGAAAGACGATAACCGTCCAAATTTGGACAACAGCGCACTTCCGCACACATCACCCAAACTATTTCTGACCCTGCGTGGCATCCGTAGTTTCTTTTTTAAAATGTGCTTTTAATGTCAATGTGCTGCAGCAGCTTTGCAGTCACAAATCTGATGCCTATTAGTAACTGAAGTGATAATTAATATTTAAATAATTATGTCTTAATTATTTAAGACATTAACAAAATCTATTAAATTAAAATAACGCAATAGTTTACAATGTAATCATAGTAGCCTATGCCCTATGCAATAACAAAACAGCCCAGTAAACGTTTCTGTAAAGCATACAATAACTTTATTTATAATTTACAGAGCATGAACAAAACAAAACATTGCTTTGGCATTATGCTGTTATCAATTTGGACAGTAGGAGCCTACCAACAATCGCTAGGAGTAGCCGAATTTAAACAAATCAATGAAATGAAAAGACGTACATCAGTTACAGAAAAAAACATCACTGAGTAAATATATAAAACGTTCAGCCTAGTCCTACATAAAATCTGTCATGCATGTGCTTTCAGTTTAAGCCACCTAACCTGCAGCCTGTGCACAAGGGAAATGGCGCACACTGTCAATCTTCAGGCTGCGTAGCCTAATATAAATTCAGGGACGTCGTCGATGAATTCATCATAATGTGCGAGTTAAAAGTTTCAGCAGGGCTGCATTTCTGGACCCTGCTTCGTTTTGCCATGAGTGCCGGTCAGTATTAGCAATTTGTCCATCCGAATGAGTTCCTTGCCGAGCTCCGTGCGCAAGCGACTCCCAAACATTTGGTTTGTGGTGTTGGGCAGACAATCCGAGTACACAGGCACATAGCTGGGGAGGGTAGACTGTGTCCTCGGGCGACCCTGCAAGCATGGGTGCACTTACTTAAGGCACTAACACTTTTTTGATGGCGGAACATTCATAACCAAAAATGTAGTTTGTTGTGTGAATAGGGACAAGCAGTATGTTATATATTGGCAAAAGGACAACAGGGCAAAACAGAAATGATTGACATCTAACACCAGAGAAATAATGCATATTTGGTCAAGTCAATTGGTTTTAAACATTGAACATAATGTAGGCCTATCTGGCACATATTAACTGCCTTACCAGCTGGTCAAAGTTCTTGAGAAAGCTCCAGTTCTTTTCCCTAAAGAGAGATATTTGGTTAGGCATTATGAGTCATGTATTTGAAATGTTAGGCATAAAAAACAACTTCATTCAACTAGCTACTGCCCTACTGTGGTAGTCTATTTAAAATGCATGTTAATCTCATAATTTGGAAAGGATTATTGGATGAATGGGAGAGGGTTTTGTGTACAGTATCCACGGCTAACTGAAAGAATAGGCGACTTCATCCGTGTAAACGAAACTACAGAACTCCTATAGTAAACTATACCATCCGGGGGGCATTCGGTCAAATGCAATCCACTCCTATCAAATATCGGTTGAACAACGGATCGTTTAACTGGCATCCGCGCTGAGGAGAAAACAAGGGCACTTATGTATATTTTAAGCAGTTGTACAAGAGAGAGTGATCTAAAAGTAACGAATAATCTCATTACCACTCTTTCACCCCCATCCTCTCCGCGCGCATATATTCTCGCCATATTTGATCCTGTTTGACCGGGTCTCGAGTGTCAGAGTCTTGTGCCGGTGTCTCAACGCCTCCGGTGTTTCGTGTCCTATCCGGTTGGTGTCTGTATATAGACACAGATGACTGTGATGTTAAAGCAACGCTGGGTCGCTCCACTAACCGGTATCCAGCTGAAGTTGCGCGCCTTAAGTTGCCTTTCCTATCCATCTTTAGAAAACGCTCACAAATGTTTTGATTTTGATAAATCCATTGGTACTTTCTCTAATAAAACTGTTGTAAACGCCTTTTAATTTGTGGTAGGCAAAACCCACGACGTGCTGGGCGACATTCCCACGGGCGGAAGGGTGACACAATACCAATCAGTACACAAGTGCCTCTGGCGCTCCCCGGCGAGCCACACAGGGCTCCACTCACTTGTTTGTGGGCTTGGTCTCCCTTAGAAACAGCCGGGATATGCGGCGGTACCCACAGACCATTGTTGATTTACGGGAGGCGACACATCCGCTGGGCTCAAAGGACTTGTCTAGCTTTTGTTGAGAGAAAGTTTCTGGGGGAATATTGAATAGCATTCATGCACGAAAATAAGAATAAAAACTTGCTAGATTAGCCTTTATCAATTTATTAGATCTGGATTTATTTCAAACACCTGCACTCTAAGTTTTGATATGTAGAAGACATAGAAGTAGGCTACTGAGAAGTAGAAATATACAATTAGCAAATTGGCTGAATACTGAATATTACATGTTATCTGCACTGATTCCATTTCTTCAGTTTACTCGAGTTTGACATTTGCATTACTAATCACTATAAATTCGTTTTTTCTTTGATTCACTAGATGGCAGTATTTACTAATATATCCGGATTGAGAACCATAAAGATGGACAAAAGCTTAGTGCATGTTTGTAAAAGTGATGAAATACAACCTGAATTATCTTATTGTCACAGCCTTTCACTTTGTGAAATCAGATGTGTCCTTCAAGTTAAGGTCTGTTGGCTATTTGCTCTTTGAATTCAGAGTCTATCAAGCAAAGGTGTACACACACACACACAAACAAACAAACAAACAAACAAACATACACACACAAACACGTGTCTGATATATGTTACATTGCAGTCATTCAGTAAAGTTGGTTGGTTGGCAGATGGCTGAGAGGAAGTCTGATTCATTCCTTAGGGACTGCATTACACAGAGAGACCCTACATGTATTCAGTAGCTTTCCCAGGATGACCTCTACTAAACTGTATTTGTCACCTAGATTGTCCCCTACCATTATGATGGTGCAGCTAAGGGCATGTCGTAGAGTGTGTTTATGAGAAATCTATAGCCACAGCTGGTTTTATAGGTCAGTAATGTGCGCTTTAAAGTGAGGTGGAAATAAGGCATTAA
Source organism: Alosa alosa (assembly GCF_017589495.1). Classification (NCBI taxonomy): domain Eukaryota; kingdom Metazoa; phylum Chordata; class Actinopteri; order Clupeiformes; family Clupeidae; genus Alosa; species Alosa alosa. Next base: position 26,499,034 of record NC_063207.1, read on the forward strand.
ACCATTTGTCTGCACTGGCAATTGTAAGAATGAGGATCAATGAACTGAAAAACCTATTAGAAGTATTGCCTGCACAGGTGTACCATATTGTATTTTCATTTGCTTTCTCCACATCAGAAAGACTACATCATATTTTAAGTTAACGATCTGACTGACTCATGGTCATGTAAACTGTATAAGGTGCCAAGATATGTGGTCTGTGAACAGAGAGAGTTCAGCTAGTCAATGAGTAGCAACTCATTTCACATGCATAAAGGAATTGGATCGAAGTATACAACCCATGAAGTTTCTCATGTAGGCTACATCACATCATGCAGGGTAGTGGATATGGGTAGTTTCACAGTCAGGGGTAGTGCTTGGCATTATGTGTACATGTGTATGTTAAAATATGTGGTTATGATATATATATATATATATATATATATATATATATATATATATATATATATATATATATATATATATATATTTTTTTTTTTTTTTTTTTTCAGATTTCCTTCAACACACCTTTACCATTGCAAGTATACGTATCCAAGAATTGTCAATGGCCAGTTGGCATGAAACATTTTTTTATCCTTCAAGGGATGTAGAGTTAACAACATAAATAATATTTCAAGGTTACATTTTTAGGACTTGTGAAACAAAGCTCTTACCCCAATTGTGAAGCTACCCATATAGACAGACAGTGCATGTTTGGTAATAGCTCATAGACATTGTTTACAGCTCTCCAAGGGGAGGGCTGTTGTTTGGGGTTGTGAAGCATCGCAAGTGCATGTGAGATGTTGACAGTTCAATCCTGTCTTGGAGTTCAGACCCATATTCTAATCACCGCTGTGACATAAATAATGCAGTAGCTGTTTGTGTCTTAAGTCCTGGCCCAATGGCCTGTCACACAAGAATGGAGCTTATCTGTTCTATGGCCATCAGTGATTTAGTCGTTAGCTTTTGTTTGTATGTGGTATCTCATAACAACGTGAACGACTCCATCTGCAATGTGTCTGTGAGGAAGGATGAAAGAACTTGCAGAAACACACTGAGTCTATGGAGACCGTGTTGAGGGTTGAGACGCTGGAATATACAAAAACTGATTCAAAAATACAGTACTCCGCATCGGTAAGATACAGTTTTGACAGTTTTTGCGCTGCTGGGAGACAGAAAATAGATAGAAAATAGTCATGTAGAGAAAATAAAATAAGCTCATGCACAGTCAAAATTGTGCTAGAATGGAGACCAACATTGAATCAAAGCAATGACAAAGACATTCCAATTGTTTTGATTTGTCACCACAACTGACACAAACACATGTTTTCATGTTTTTCTTATCAAGGTTTCAGCCTATAGCATAATACATATTCATATCTCTAAGTTAATTCTTTTCTTGTAACCTCCTCAGACATGTCCCTGTTTCATTTCCAGTTTGGTCACACTATTTTCACTTCTATCATTTCCATTACATCTCTGCCTTTGCTGTTCTTGTCAATTTGGCATTACAATATTGACTTCTCCATTCCTACTCATCTAGCAGCAATCCTCAAAGGAACTGTGGAGGAAGCTCTTTTCAGGAATCTGTATTCAGTCAATTAAGTACTCAACCAGTGAATGTAATCCCCTTTCATGACTATAAGACATTTTATCCTACTTCACTCTTTTGCAAACATCATTATTTCAAGGTGACATATCAAGCATTGTATCCTTATCTCCCCCTCCTTCTATCTCACTCGCTTTCACTAGCACTTTGCATTCTTCTGTTCCTGCATCCTTTGATGGGGCCAATGCTTGCATTGATTTAAATGGACAGAAAATCCCCATGATACTTAGTGGTCTTTCAAACTACTTTGAAAATGGCTTACTCACAGAATTCCCATTAGCATTTTTCACTATGAAAGCATTTAGGTAGACGACCACCACCACTACCACCACCACCTCCCTGTGTGCAAACCTCCACTTTTCACCACTTTGGCGCCTACCGGCCACACTTAAAGGAGAATTCCGGTGTGATATTGACCTAAAGTGTGTTGAAACATGATACCGAGTGTGAACGTATGTCTCATAGCCCATCTCGGCTTGTCCCCTGCACTCCAAAATCTGGCGCTAGTTAGCCGATGCTACCAACAGCTTTTTCAATGGTGGTGCTTCGGCATCGGGCTAGCCATCAGATTCCAAAAATAATTCCGTGGAAATGCATGGATTCCAGTTGCTGCTACTGGAAGAAACTGGAATCCATGCATTTCCACAGAATTATTTTTGGAATCTGATCCCTTATCATATCTGTTCATTCTTACTCGTCGCTCGACTTATCGTGACTAAATTCAAGATGGCTGTAAACGCTAAACTTCGTGAAGATACTGTCTGTATAAATCGTCTTGTAAGTAAACTACCAATGCTTTTTCAAAGTTCTCAATGTCTCGTTTTAAATGTCAGGGCCCTTGGAAGTCTACCAATGAAGTGTGGAGATACATTGAGCCTCGTAAATGGTGTAAAACAGTGATTTATTTGCATGGCTAGCCCGATGCCTAAGCACCACCATTGAAAAAGCTGTTGGTAGCATCGGCTAACTAGCGCCAGATTTTGGAGTGCAGGGGACAAGCCGAGATGGCCTATGAGATATACGTTCACACTCGGTATCATGTTTCAACACACTTTAGGTCAAAATCACACCGGAATTCTCCTTTAACCCTCCATCCACCTCACAAAGGGTGGAACTGATTTTCGTGTGGAAAGGGACAATGAGAAAGGGAGCAAAAAAGAGACCAGGTTTAAGTATAAGTATATATACTCTTTTGATCACGTTTCCTGACAGTTTCTCTTCTCTCAGTGGTTATAAATGAGCATGCATGTGGCTTTTGCAACTAACATCAGATGATGAAGATTTGATTTACAGTAAATAAATTAACTTAAACAGGTGCTAAATATTTTGAGACAGATGTATATCTTTAGTATGTCTATATATTATCATATATTATATATTTTCCAAATGTGTACCTTATGGAGGAACCAAGTGTATAGTAGTATAGTATATAAGTATATATACTTTTTAGATCCCGTGAGGGAAATTTGTTCTCTGCATTTAGCCCAATCGGTGAATTAGTGAAACACAAAAAGCGCACAGTGAACACACAGTGAGGTGAAGCACATACTAATCCCGGCGCAGTGAGCTGCCTGCATCAACAGAGGCGCTCGGGGAGCAGTGAGGGGTTAGGTGCCTTGCTCAAGGGCACTTCAGCCACGGGCCACTGGTCGGGGCTCGAACCGGCAACCCTCCGGTTACAAGTCCAGAGTGATAACCAGTGGGCCACGGCTGCCCCTGAAAAGTGCAAGAGTGATGGAGCCAAACTGCTGCCATGTTATTTGCTTCAGCATGTTTACTCTACCCCTCTTATAATGCACAATATAGTCATGTTTGTTCATTACAGGCATATTACAGACATTACAGTAGGCCTATGGGGTACATAACAGTGAAAACCGAGCCAGCCGAGAAGAGCTCAGAGTATTCCCTCTTGTCCAGCTTCATAATGCAAACCAATAAAATTCAAACGATAATATTACAATGAAACCGTGATCTCCCAGTAAGGAGAGCCGTCATAGTGCTTGGGTTTGTTAACATTTGTTTAGACTCCTGAGCCCAGCTGCTGCACTTGGGTGGGTGTGTGCCGTGTACAGTATTTTTTATTTACATTTTTTACTTGTGTGTGTGTAATGTGATGGGCAGCGAGATAGCCAGAGCATGATGAAACATAGGCAAGGTGATTAAAAGAGAGTGTGTACGAGGGCCTCTGTGTTTTTGGTGTGTGTGTTGTACTCCAGGAGGGCAGTAGTATAGTGTGTGTGCACGCGGCGTGTTGACCCTTGGTGTGTGTGTGTGTTGTACTCCGGGAGGGCAGTAGTATAGTGTGTGTGCTCGCGGCGTGTTGACCCCCTCAGGCTTCAGGCTCACACCTCCAGTGGTCACATGTGGACCCATGTGCTCCGATCTTTTTTGACAGCTGTCAGCCACCTCTCTGGACATCTGCCTGACAAATACACAGCACTGACCCAAGAAAACAAACAACAACAAACTACAGCTGCCTTCCATGGCTTTCATTCAGTCTCTAACTGTAAGTTTTGATACTGTAGATGTAATGAGCTCCATCATTAAGTCTCTTACCCCTACAGCAATAGTATGTTTCTCTGTTGTATTTCTGCTGATTTAATAGAATAACAGCACCATAAATACAATTAAAGATAGTCATTACAGTAAGTGCTTCCTTTAAAGAGCAGATCCATCACGGTGCAGCCAGAAATAAATGCTATTTCATACTATAGAAAGCATATTATGAAGAATCAGTATCCTTACCAACTGTAACTTTCACATCAGTGTGTATATGTAGTTGACATTAGCATATTAACTGGAATCCATTCATGTTTGGCTAAATTCCTGAGAACTGCTGAGAAGCCTCATTGATGCTGTGATTGTCTGTAATGGGGAGAGGATAGTAATTAAGAACCCTCTGAGGATTAATTAGTGTTCTGTTGAGTTTGACAAAGGCGTGAAATAATCACTGCTCCTGCGGTTAAACCTGCATGACAAAGTGTCTATTTTAGGACAAGGTCAGAAGGCTGTTGATCAATGCGGACGTTTACGTGTGCAACGCTGACTGACCACAGAGAAACATGAAAAACAAGGTCTAAAAGTGGTGCATGGTGCAGTGAAATGTTCTCCTGTCGAGGAGCCCTCTCGTGTCATCCATCATTATAGGGTAATTACAGAGCCCTTATCTCTGTGTGATGGGCCGGATAACAGCACCGCTCCAGCAAGTGCACTTTGAATGTCAGCAGCTCTGGCTTTAAATAAGTCTTGTTGCAGGCTTTTTCTACCTAAAAGGAACGTCGTGTAGCATGTAATCTGAAATGGCTGATGTGTTGGACACTGGGGCTTGTCTAGCACATACATGGACCCTGAACTACATCCCCCTACACACAGACACAGACACAGACACAGACACAGACACAGACACAGACACAGACACAGACACAGACACAGACACAGACACAGACACAGACACAGACACAGACACAGACACAGACACAGACACAGACACAGACACAGACACAGACACCTTACTTGGGAAGTCCATGTGGTCATTGAACTTCAAAAAGTTTGGAGATGAAGTGGAAGTTCCCTAAGGCTGTTCACTTCTGAACTTGCTTTTGCTTTTATGTTCATGCTTTTATGCTTTTATGAACTGATGCTTTTATGGTGAGTACTTCAGATACTTCAGAGACTTGACGACATGTCATTTTAACATATTATCCAAATGTCAGGGGAGTGAGAGATATTAATTATGTGACTTTGGATGTCTGGAGTGGCAGCTTTAAATTGTTCACAGTTCTCTCAGCATGTCAGGCAAGCAGGAGGGAAAGAAATGACATTCCAACGTGACCGGCAATGACCTCAAGAGAGCATTTATAGAACTTTTTATCTGTCTCCGTCTCTGTAAGCCGCATTGTCTTCCGCTGCGAACACACACAGTTGGCGGCTGCAGTGGCTACCGCAGTGCTTATGTAATCTGTATTATTTTTTTCCCGCCAGCGACGGCAGAGGGATGATGATGATGATGGTAATTATCCCTTCCTTGCCAGGCGATGGTGGACCTGAGTTGCCAGCCTCCACCACTTCTGCAAGGAGCATGCACATCTCGGATGGGGCACCAGCTCTTGTTTGTTTCAGGTTATTCCGACGGACAGGTGCCGTGCTGTTTTGTCCTCTCTGACTGGGCTCAGACATCTGTTCCTAAGGCCCTTTAAGTCAAAAGATTAGACTGTTATTCTCTGGGGATGGTATTCATCATGCGCTTATCCTCCCTGTGGAGTGGCATTGTTTCTGGCCTCCCGCTCCATCATATCTAGAAGAGACAGTTAATAGCTTGCATAATTGCATGCCCCTGTGTTTCCTATGTGCTTTTATGGGCCATTATTAGAGTTGATGGTGGGCCATTATTAGTTGATGGTGATTATACACTATTCTTTGACTGTGTGTGTGTGAGTGTGTGTGTGTGAGTGTGTTTGGAGGGGGTGGCTGCATGGTTAATGGATTGGATTTATTTGCATGTGATGGAGACAATGATGTCAGATGTCAAGCTCCTCATCCACTGACTTCTTGCTTGTCACCTCCGCTGAATGTGCTTTCAATTTTTGTTTTTCACCATTGCTGCCTTAGCTGTCTTGAGGCGACAGGGGGCTTCAACATACTGGTTGGTAACTAGGCAACGAAGTACCAACCAAGCTCTAAAATTAGGAAAGTAATGACGTCAAATGAGCTCAAACAAAATCAGTGGAACATTGAAAAATCATATTATAACTATAAGAAGAAAAAGTGATGGAAGAGGAAATGCAAAGGTTGTTTTTCCTTCAGGTCAGGTCTGGCAGAGAGCCAATAGTAACACTTCCATATGCTGACATACCACAGGGAGACATGTAAACATGTAGAGGCCATTGTCATGGCTAACGTCAGACAGTCGTCTCTGTTTATCACAGATGCCATTCACAGACATTTATGGCCCCCTTTAAAGCTATTGGGGGTCACCAACAGCAAGGAGTGTTCCATAGTGTCTGTAGCACTAAAAATTTTATAAAGTGGTAGTCATGACAAACATACATAAACACACCGGGGCACTGTCTTTTGACATATACAAATGTATATTGTGGGTTTACAACGCTGTAAAGAACCTAGCAAAAAATAACAAAGCCCCCCATCCCACATATACGACAATAAGTGGGGGGCCCTTAATACATCTGGGCCCAGGGGCCCGAAAGTTCATAATCCGCCCATGCATGACCAATGTGTTTGTAATTCATAATGTGAGAATTTAGATCTATATAGAAAATACATGGATATAAATGAAGCTCTGACAGAGAAAGGTTATGATCTGTGGAACTGTTTCTTTATTGTGGCATGGAGTTTATTATTTTTAATTTAATATTATTTTTTCTTTGCTTAATTTATGTTATAGGACCATATATATATATATATATATATATATATATATATATATATATATATATATATATATATATATACACACACACATCAACTACCTATACCAGTTAAAATTAATTAATGCAAATATTCAACTCATTATCTATGCACCTGTTTGAATTATTGTAACCTGTCCATTCATTCAAGATGTGATATGCATAATTAATCTTTATTAAAATCTGTGAGTTGAATCTAGCAGATTAGTCATTAATTAAGTAACTCCAAAATGCCCTCCATTTTAATTAAAGCCCTCCAAAATGCTATCTCTATTTGGAATTATCCTTGAGTAGAGTCACTGGACTGAATGGTCAGTGCCTCAAACAAAGCCTGGGCATCGTTTCAGTCCTTCTCAATTCATTGCCACTCCTTGTTCTGCATTGAAGTATATAACTTGTCGGTTAACAGTTTGGAGTTGGAGTTGTTTACTGTCCTTTGAAATAAACAAAGTTGTGCAAGCTGGCCAGCAGACTTTGTCCTTGACATGTGTCATGCTTGTGCCTTCGGGGCCGGAGGACTGGGTCTCACAAGACACTCTCTCTTTGGCTTTCTCTGCAGTTAATCCCTTTAGAGTTATCACGTCCTTGCCAGGCACAACCTCGCTCCTGCACCAAGAACCCCAGCATGAGAGAATCCCTGTGTGATGTGTGTGTGTGTGTGTGTGTGTGTGTGTGTGTGTGTGTGTGTGTGTGTGTGTGTGTGTGTGTGTGTGTGTGTGTGTGTGTGTGTGTGTGTGCGTGTGCGCGCACGCAGCGTAATCCAGGAATGAAATACACAGGAGGTGAGAACAGAGGCCTGCTTTTGATGCGCTGTGTACAGATCACACATCAGCCAGTCTTGGAGGACAACATCAGCCATGTTCCTGTCAAGGCTCTCTGTTGCGATTCATGTAAAGAGATGCATTGTGAAATAGCGCTACAAGGGAGGTTCAAAGCCATGAAGACTATTCATGAGTGTTGCGGCTCTCTTTTTTGTCAAGATACAGATTCAATCACTCTTGGCTTTTTTTACACCCATAGCAGCCTCCTTTAAAAGATCTAGTTTAGATATCTCACTTTATCCACACATTTTCTCAGAGTTTATTCTGCTTCTATCATGTGATGTTTGTTGTTTTGTTTTTGTAAGTGAGCCTCTGATCTTTCCTGTAGCTGTGTATGAGCTGAGCACATTTCCAGCTAAAATAATAGATCCTATTCTATTCTATTCTATTCTATTCTATTCTATTCTCTTCTCACTCTGCTATGGCAAATGTTACATTTCTTATGAATTTCTCAAGATATATTTTGAGAAAATATATTTTGACATTAAAACAAGAGCATGATTTACTTCAAATGAACAGATGATGAGTGCACATTTAGTAAAATTAGCTTATATGTTTTAGTTAAATGAGTGCAGGTTTTAGTAAAACCTTCTCTCGATTAAAAAAAAAAAATCTGCAATGACAGCTCCCGGGCTCCATAAGTCCATGTCTGAGGATGTTTCACATATTAATACACAAATGTTAGAAAGGGAAAAAAAATCTATTTGGTCTCCCAAAAATGCTTATGTAGCCTATACTAGGCACCATTGTCTCTTCAGCTGTTAGGTTGTACAGTATAATCCTAGTTGTTCAAAAGATAACTTTTATGTATGATGCAAGGCTTTGGCTTGAAAAGAGCTTTTTTCTGTGTTCCCCTCAGGCCTGTGTAGTCCCCCCCCTCTCTCTCCAAAAGTAGGAGAATAATGGCACTAATGGGGCTGCAGACCAGACTAAATGGCGTTGTCCTAGCAACCTCAACCTCCAACTTTTACTGTGATGCCAAGAGGGTCCCTTTCCTTTACAGACAGTTTAAAGCTAGAATTAAGGAGACAAGGGTTCGGACATGCAACACATTTAGCTAGAGGGGTTGGTAGATTACAGTGTATAGAAATGATACACAAAAGGTTATCAGAAATGATACACAAAAGGTTATCATTTTACTGTGATGCCAAGAGGGTCCCTTTCCTTTACAGATAGTTTAAAGCTAGAATTAAGGACACAAGGGTTTGGACATGCAACACATTTAGCTAGAGGGGTTGGTAGATTACAGTGTATAGAAATGATACACAAAAGGTCAGATCAGAGGACTCTGGGTTTAAAAAATAGAGGCGCATAGTTTAAACTTCAGAAATGAAACCAAATACTGTATCGTTATGCTACGGATGACTGCTTATACACTTTCCCCTATTTTTGTTAACTGTGTACTCTGAATAGATGTGAGTGCTACACTCTGTTGTTGACTGTGTTAGAAGAACAAAATGGAGACCAGACCAGATAAAAGTATGGGTAATGCAAGATCCTCAACACTGTAAACAGGTAAGCAGAACTCAGCTTTATCTCAAATATGTACATTAACTGTACGATTAACTACAAAAACAAAAACTGTACGGTAAAGCAAATGGTCACACATTCAGCAGAAGTACAGAAAACAGGTGTCAAGTATATGAGACAGTTTAAGCATACCTGTCTAAAACCAAGGAACTGATGGTAGACTTCAGAAGTGAGAAGCAGAGGTTCCATCACTATGGGAATTTAATTTAAGGGGTATGTATACTTATAAGGCTCTGTATTTTAAGGAAAAACCTCATTCCTCGTTTGTTTAATTAAGGCAGTAAGATCAATTTCCAAAAGATGATTTTATTCCTCTTTTTAGTCAACTTTAGCATGTGTATGTTCAGGGTGTGTAAATGTATGAGTGCAACTGTATTTTTATTTACCCTTATTTTTTTATTTTATTATTTATTTTATTATTATTTATTGTTTTTTATTTCTTGCTTTTCTACTTTTTCTACCCCCCTTGAATCATTATTTTACTCAACATCATTTATTCTATACCTTTAGCTCATAAGAGGAATGCAGTGTAACAAAATGTTTCATGTATATTGTATATGCCACCATTTCCAATTAGTAGGTTCTAGTTAGATGAGTTCTGCTGCAGCCTGAAACCTATAGCCACAATCAACCTTTTGGCCACCTTCACCTCCCATATGAGATGAAAAAGAGGGCATCCCTTTCTTTTCTGTTTAATTGTCCCTCCTGGGGAAATGGAAGATTTTCAACATCGAGTTTGCACAAACAAATCTGACCCTTAAAAAAGACAGTTCTGTTATGCCAGTTGTCAAATGTCCAATGTGGTTCAAAATTCTTTTAAAACAATGAATCACTGTTTTTAAAAGGATTCCCTGAGGGCCTCTTGAGTTTTCCTCTGGAGCTTTTCCAAAAGTAATGTTGGGGGCAACCAGTCAAGAGTGAGCTGCAATTCAACTGACCCTGTGTATGCATTCTGGACCCTATGTACAGCATCTCTGATCATATGATATAGATGCAAAAGTTTGCAAAAGTCATATTTTTTTTCAGCCCTACACATGTTCTGTGGTCAAATGACTGAGAGCTTTATTTGAGCTGTCTTTGACATTTGTCCAGATAGGATCATTTTTATCTCATTGACAGCTGAGAAAAATGATCTCTATACTCTCTGTGATATTGACCTGAGAATCTGTTCGAAGCAGAGCGCATCCAACAGCCAGGTCTTGAGGTCGTGTCCTTGCCTTTGTGTGCATGTGGAAGTCAATCGGCCATGGAGCCCACAGGAAGTCCTTAATCACTTTCATGGGAGCTTTTCAATTGATTGCCTGCTGTGAGAACTTACTCATCTAGGGATGGAATCTATATCGATAAGACTGTACAGGGATGGACCGATTATTCCATGACATTCGGTGTATGAAAATTTCTATTTTATCAAATCAACAACACATTTTCCTCAACAGATGTGAAATATCATTATGGCAAATAACCAAAACATTAATATGGCAGAGAAGACATTTTCTGACGGAATTGATGTATATTTTATGGTGGTCATAGAAGCCTGGATTTGTAGTCATTTTAATTATTTGATACTTTGAATTAAACAGTTACTGCGTTGAAACAAAAATAATTGTAGGCCCTATGTTATTTTTCTGAACATTTTCATTTTAAATTATAGGAAGAAAATCTGACAGAGTTGACATCTGACTGTGTTGACAAATTATATATATTTTTTATGAATGTTTGGACTTTCCTCCAGTCATAAAATTGAGGAGAATAATTGTGTTATTCTTTTCCTTCATAACATGTCAAATAAAACAGATGTAAATTATTAAAATGCATAGCTGTTGCTAGCCTAGAAATCTAGACGCACCCTATAGTTTACACATTTGCCTCTTATTGGCACTCCATCTTTGTCTCTTTCTTCTCTGCTGTCCTTGGGGCCAGAGTAAAATATTAACATGGTCTTTATCCTAAGCTTTCAGACATGCAACAAAAGTAGACAAATGTCTTCAAGGAGAACAGATTCAATACATTTTTAATACCTCTGCCTTTCAGTCCCCCGCCAAATTCTTATGCCTCCAGGAAAATGTCATCTTTTTGAGCTTACGGCACGCTGCAAAGAAAACGTCCCTACAGCAGCATTATTTATGATTATAGTGAGTGCACAAATGCTTTCTATGACACCTTTGTCATGGTGCCCACTCCACTCCATTGTCGCCATCTGTCATAAGAGTTCCCTGTCTCTTTGTGTTACATCCGCAGCAGATCCCTACTCTCTGTCAGGTGGCAGACACTGTATCACTAATCACCTGTCATCCAGTTTGGTCGCACACCAAAATAAAAACCAGCATCCATGCCTGTGTTTGCTAACATATCCTGTCAATATGACACGATCTGAAGCACAACGTTTCAGATCCATAATTGTCAAAAACACACATAGACACTATGGCAATGTGATGCTCCAGGAGATGCTCCACCCCCCCCCCCCCCCCCCCCCCCCCCCCCAACTCATATGCATGTACAATTGTGTTTTAACGAACAGAGGTCCATTAACTTAAAGGTACACTATGCAGGTTTAGGTATTCTTGGTGACTGTAGAGCTCCCTCTAGAGTCGCGATATATTTATATTTTACTCTGCTGTTGTACAGTAAATAGCAAACTTCTCATGACTTATCCCCGCTGTACACAATGCAAACGCTTTTGTTGTGGAGGTGAAGGATAAACAACAGGCAAAAACTATCTCCAAAAAGCTATATCTATACTGACTGAAGGTAATGTTTCACATTGGCTGTTTTTCTCGGTAGCGACTCACCACGTCTATAGCTATGCTAGGTGAACAATTGCTTATTACAAGTTCATTTACCATCAAATTGGCTTCATAAAGGTGAAACACTTGCATAGTGTACCTTTAAACAGGAAACATTGCGCTGCATTAACCTGAAACCACTCTGCTGCACCTGTTTCACCATTTTGCTATATAGCATTTGTTAGACATGGATTGACATCTAGTGTTTGTATTGGAATGTGTCTGTCCTCACACAATTGAATGACATCACAGGCTCAAGCTTTTCAATAACTGGTTGGGGTGCAACATGTCCCTGGTACAACCAATGTAGGACCAAATGTAATACCAGCGACAACTGTTCAACAAGAAATCAGAGTGACAGCATCCAGATAGTGTATCATGTATGAGGGCCTTTTGCTGCTATACTCTATATCCTCCAATATGAGGAAGTTATTAATAACTGAAGCAGTAGAGGTGAGGGCCTTTGGAGAAACCTGAGATTAATGAAAAGGTGGTGGGTGGGTGTGAATAATTTAAATCCTCTTCTTTATTCATGTATTACCAGCCTGGACTGCAGTCCCATATTAAGCCAGGGCTGCTAATGTCAAGCACATGTCAGTCATACCCATTGACCCCATCAAACTGATGTCATTTCCCACATGACATGTATAACCATGCTGAATTTCTATTGTGATTTCTGCAAACAGAGTGGGCTGCTTCAATGTCAGAAGTTCCATTGCCACAGAACACATGTAACATGATCTGAAATATTTCTTCTGACTGTATGTTGTTTTGCTTTGATGGCAATGGCCCCCATTCAGCACCTTGCATATCGTCAGTCATTCAGTCACTTAAAAGTATGTAGGATTTGCATGTAGAAGTCAATGGTGATGGCAATGATGATTGTTGTTGGTGTGGATGTTGGTGTCTTTGGTGTTGTCGTAGCTCTTCAGTTTTCATGCTGATGGTAGGGTATCTGGTAATAAATCTGTCAGACTTAGAGATGTGTGACCCTTCACGGTCCACGTCACAGAAAAGGTGTGCGCATGTCGGGATCAGAACAAGCTTTCCATCCCATTGAATTGTGTGTGTGAATTGACTGAAACGTCAAAGAAGCGTCAAGAAAAATGCCTACTTGTACTACTTTTTTTATGTATACACGCTGGGCTTGTCAACCAGATAGCCATATATGTTGGGCTAATGGCCACTTGCTAACGTCGTCTACCCATTCTGTTATCAGCTCAGGATCAGGCGGACAATCGGCATTAGCTAAGACTAATGTATTAAGGTACGGTTTACGGCCCTTAGGTAACAATGACAGTGCATACCTTGACAGCTCAACATGCTGGTTTATTAGCTGCACCATTTTTCTGACCCCATGCTGCGCGCACCTAATAGGCTCTGGATGATTACAAACATTGAAGGGGTCTATAGCCCAGAGGCAGCTCTGGTATAGAGGCACTGAGGGCACTTCCATTCAGTAAGCAACACTGGTGCGGCTGATTCTTTACATGTTCATCCTCCACCTCTTCATAAGAATGTAATGAAAACTCTGATAATGTAGAGTAAAATAATTATTATAATTATACTATATAATTATAATAGTTATGTGTAATAAAGTGGAATGGCACAGGAAAAAAGTATTAAACACGCTAAGAAAAAGCAGTAAACCAAGGCAAGGAAAGGCAAGGAACGAGCTGGAATCTATAAGTAGGCCCTTTCACACTGCCAAAATCCCCATGATTTTATGCACTAGAATTGCAGTAGTTAGAGAGTAACTACTCTCTAACTACTGCAAACTAATATAAGCTGGGTTAGTACATATTGATGGGCTATAAAAAGGTTTTTGTTACCAAGGTATTACACAAGAAACATTTCATGATGGATAAAAGCAAAGAGCTCTCCCAAGACCTTTGCAACCTTTTTGTTGCAAAACATATCAATGGAACTGGCTATAGATTTACAGATGTATTTCAAAACTTCAGAATCTTCCAGTAAGCAGCACTGGGGCCATTATCTGCAAGTGGAAAGAACATCACTGCATCAGAGATTATGACCAGGAAGTCAAAAGGATAGTCAGAAGAGTAGCCCAAGAGCCGAGGACCACTTGGAGAAAGCTTCATAAAGACTTGGAGGCAGCAGGTACAATTGTTAGAGAGTAAATCATAGGCAATGCACTGCACCGCCATGGCCTCTGTGCACGCTTACCCCACATGACTCCATTACTAAAGAATGGAAGCTTGTTTAAAGTTTACTTCACACCATTTGGACAAGTCTATGAAATATTGAGAGAATGTAGTCTGGTCAGGCGAGAGCAAAATCAAACTTTTTGGATGTCATAATCACCATGTTTGGAGGAGAAATGGCACTGTACATCACCCAAAAAAAACATACCAACAGTGAAGTTTGGAGGTGGAGGCATAATTTTATATGGGTGGGATTACCTGAGTTAATACTAATGTCTACTAATGGTGACAATGCCATGGAAATAGCCTCACTGGAAGTATTCTTACTGAAAAAAATGTTGACGCATTCAGTACTTATTTCTAACGCTGTATAGGCGTTGTTTGCCGCCGAGCTTGAAGTTAGAAAAGTTAGACTTCATTAATGGCATGACTGCTATCCCACAACCACAAAACAATGGTAGATTAATTCTCACTGTCATCTCTGCCAGGCAGATCTTTTAGGTAGTAGAAATGGTACATCAAATAAGAAAATCTATCAGAATTGGCCAAAACAACATTGTCAACACAATGACTGCAACAAGATGGCTGAACATCACACATTTACAACAGGTCTGACATCTCAAAGATTTAAGATGGAAGGTGAAGCTGGAAGATCTGTGATGGTGTTTTTTAATCTTAACTTCACTATTTTTGATATGTTTGCTAAGCCTATTGACTGTTGACTTGTCAGCTCTCCAGACAGGTACACAAGTATATCACTCTATCTTTCATTCTTGAACAATATAAAATATAAAAGTAGTGTGGCATGGTGGTGGTCTAAGGCCGCTCTGTCATCATAAACATGTTTGATATGGGTGTTCCCAAGTAACATTCTTACTGTATCACTTCATCGTCTGTTGTGCATTCACCATAGTCTGACAAAATTACAAGTGCAAAACTTAAGGGTGCTCTCACCAAGGCTGCAAATTACATGTCAGCTTTATTTTCACAGTAATTCTTCATTAATATCAAAACTTGTATAATATCAAACTAATATATTCTCTTTAGATGATATTACATTTTGTGATGCGAAAGATTCAAAAAAATAAACACGACTGTATTTGTGAATCATGTTGAGCTTGGTGCTCCTGCTCCTCCTCACTGCTGAAACTCAATCTTAGATGTTTGATATTCTGTTGAGTCACCCACCCACCTGCCTATATCAGACCTCTCTACCTCTCCGCCACTATTATCCCCCTCCCGTTTCCTGTTCTGTCCCTGATGCCAGTGGGCGATTGACTGCACTCCTTACCCGCCGCTCCACTCACCGATCCTGGGGAGCTCGATAAGGTCTTAATTACCCGTCTGGATCCACTGCAGCAGATAAGGCCAGGACCATTTGTTCCCTCTCAGGTAGGCGGGCCACCGGGGCCTGGGAAAAGGTTGCCTCCCCGAGAGGAGCGCACTCCGTAACAAGTTTAGGAAATTGCCTCCTGGGCCGGGATGCGGAGCGCTGTCCTTTGGAGGCTGATGTATTGCTGGGGGATGCGTCAGAGAAGTCACCCTCTCTTCTGAATGGAGGGACTTCCTGAGTGAATGTTTCTTGATGCATCTACAGTGGTGGCGAGTTGGTGGTTTAAAAAATTAACGATCTTGACCAAGACCAAGCTGTTTCACTGAACTTACCAAGACAAGTGCCATACTGGCAGCCTGAATACAGTCTTGTCTCTTACCTAACAGCCATTAACATCAGCCTTTTCCCTCATCTCATCTTGTCCCTTACCTAACAGCCATTAACATCAGCCTCTTTCCATCTCATCATAAGCAAGGTGTTTCTAATGATGAAACATGACCATTTGTTTTTCCATTTTAAAGAAACTTATCAATTCAAAATTACACTGGCTAATTAACTTGACTTCTTCAAAGTTAGATATTGAATATTCTCATTAAATGTGACAATGTAATCTGAAGGGCAAATTTGAAAGACTGGTGAATGCTGATTTGATAAGGGGACTCTCATTGTGTCAGAATTCACTTCATAGTTGACTATAAAGACAGAAACCACATTGCCTGCTGCCGCCTATTTTAGACCTGATGTATTATTGATGTCAAAGCTCTCTATAAATATAGGGTGGTACATAAAATGGTCCCCTCAACCACTCACCACCACAGAATCTTTTTCTGTGTTTTTTCTCCGCTGCTTTCAAAAGATTTGTAACTGTCATTTTCAGCTCAGCAGTACGCCGAAGACTGGTGTACTTGGAGTCTAGCGGGGAGAAGGAGCGAGAGACAAAAAACAGAAAGAAAGAAAGAAAGAGGGAAGTGGTGTGGAGAAGGGAAAGGAGGAGGGGAGGTCAATGAATGCTATAATTCAAGCTGAGCAGGACATGCGAGGTGGACGGACCCTATAAAAGGTCACAGCACAATGTCACAGTTAGCTGTCTGCACTCAGCTTTTGTGCTTTCCAAAACGACGACTGCCTGTGGTTTTCAATATAGTTTCTGCCATCAATGGAACAAGAGCACAGCAGGCACAAACTCGTGAACTCACTTGTTTCCTGTGTGTGTGTGTGTGTGTGTGTGTCTGTGTCTGTGTCTGTGTCTGTCAGTCAGTCTGTCTGTCTATCTATCTATCTGTGTGTCTCTGTGTGTCACGTGTGTGCATTAGCTTGTAGTTTGTGAGGAAATATATCTCTTGATATTTCCAGTTTGAGAAAGAGCTCCGTGAGCCGAGAGGAGCATACTAGTGGAGCGGAACTCAGCCACTCCACTATTTCGTCTGTGGCTTCACCGCGCTTGTGGGGTTGATGAGGTCAGCATCCAAGAGAGACCTCTGGAAGATTAAATTCTCGAAGCGACACATGCGGTAATGTCAGGTGAACTTTACCTAAGATTATGCATAATATCTCAAATATCCTGAGGTTCAGCAGCTACAGAAGAGGGTGGTAGAAACATAGCAGCAGCTGTCTGACTTATTTAGCTGCTCGGTGAATATCCAGGAGGATTTCTGAGAAGTGGCTCCTCTTCCACAGGCCCTTGTCGCGTTCCTCGTTCAAGTTCCCATTGAATTGACTGACAGGTGAGGGAGTAATCTCATGCACATCAAAGTTGGTTTTTGCACCTGGAGATTTGTTTCTGCGACAGGAGCTGGAGTCTCCGAAGGTGCAATCCACCACTTGCTCTACCAAGGGACTCACCCTTAATTGGCACACTGTATGATGCCTGACAGATCCACTTTGTGGTGGTGATGTCTGTCAGATGACAAGGTACCACTGGGAGTGGGGAACAGATTTGTTGTAGGCTGGAGAACTCCCACCAGGTCTATAAAACCCACCCGGTTTGTGTATGTTAAATATCTGGCTGTGACATGCTATATATCCGAGTGAGAAAAAAGAAAGAACTGAAGACAAAGTGACAGTAAGAGAAACTGAGGAAGGAAATGCATAACGATCAGTATAAATTATACTACTCTATACTCTATGGCATATCCTCTGTTTAATATATGGCCTAATGTCCATGAGTGGATACCCATCAACTCCTCATGGAAACATGATTGTATCACCCAGTAAGAAGTAGAGATGCACCGATATGGAATTTTAGGGCCGATTACGATAACCGATATTTATTGGTTTGTTGTGACCGATACCGATAATAGTCAAAGTCAAAGTCCGCTTTATTGTCAATTTCTTCACATGTCAAGACATACAAAGAGATCGAAATTACGTTTCCCACTATCCCACGGTGGAGACAAGACATATTTTAACCAATTAGATCCACAGACAAACATAATATTCAAGTAAACAATATAACAGTAAATAAGAAGGCACATACAATGAAGAAATAAGAGCAGCAAAATTTGGTTGCAATTGTGCATACAGTAGACAGTCAATATAATAGTGCAAAAGTCAGGCCAATAAATGGCTGAGGTAGTTCTGTTTGACCTAAGTATGCAAGTGGCATAGTGGTGCAAGTTATGTAAGAGCAGCAGAAGTGTGTTCAGAAGTGTTTTCAGGACAACAACAACAAGTTGCAAAGTGTGCAAGTGTACAAGTGGAGTAGTGCAAGTGGAGTAGTGCAAGGCAGCCATTGTGGATCCAAAAGTCCAGGATGTTATGTGGCTGAGGGTGGAGGGGGGAGAGAGTTCAGCATCCTAACAGCCTGGTGTATGATGCTGTTGGTGAGTCTGGTGGTGCGGGAGCGCAGGCTTCTGTACCTCTTCCAAGAGGGCAGTGGATCAAACAAATTGTGAGCGGGGTGACTTGCATCACTCACAATTGTGGTCGCCTTGCGGGTGAGGTGGGAGGTGTAAATGTCCTTCAGGGAGGGGAGTGAGGGACCAATAATCCTTCCAGCTGTGTTCACTATGCGCTGCAGGGCTTTCCTGTTGTATTCAGTGCAGTTTCCGCCCCACACAGCGATACAGCTGGAGAGGATGCTCTCAATGGTGCCTCGGTAGAATGTGGTCATGATGGCTGGTGGAGCACTTGCTCACCTGAGTTTTCAAGAGGAAGTACAGGGCCGCTGAGCTTTCTTAGCCAGTGATGCAGTGTTGGTGGTCCAGGAGAAGTCTTCACTGATGTGCACCCCTAGGAATTTGGTGCTGCTCACTCTCTCCACCACAGCACCGTCGATGGTCAGTGGCAGGTGTTGGGTGTGACCTCTCCGGAAGTCAACAACAATCTCCTTGGTCTTGCTGACGTTCAGCAGGAGGTTGTTGTCCCTGCACCACGTGGTCAGAAGGTCGACCTCCATCCTGTATTGAGTCTAAAATTAAGCCCTTGGTGATGAGACCCACCAGAGTTGTGTCGTCAGCAAATTTCACTATGTGGTTGTTGCTGTAGGTTGCAGTGCAGTCATGCGTCAGCAGGGTGAAGAGCAGCGGACTGAGCACGCAGCCTTGGGGGGCCCCGTGCTCAGTGTGATGCTGCTTGAGATATTGTTGCCAACACGTACTACTTGAGGCCTCTGACAGTAATATTACTCTTGAAAAAAAATTGTGAAAAGTGATTTGGGGAAAGCATTTAATAAGCATCATTTTATTGCAGTAATTTTACCTACCACCAAATGATGGACAGAACTCATAATAATCCTCAATAGTGCGGCAGTCAACAACATAACAGTAGCCTAGCCCTACAGTATGTGTGGCTCCTTTAAGTGAACCTGACGTCAGTGAATTGCGAGTGAGTGGCTAGAGAGTATGAATCGTTTTAATTTAGGACTAAACGCTCATAAACGGCTCAGCTGGGAATAAGCTACAGTATAGTGACCAAATCAGAGTTTGTAAGGGAAATTTATGCTTAGTTTCAACCAGGGGAGTAGCCAGGATTACTTTATTGGGGGGGCCAGCTGGGTCCAGACTTTTTATTGGGGTGGCACTTGGGAATCAAAACTACTATTTGAAAACTACTCAAAAAGTTTTGAAGATTAGGATAGCCTATTTTAATAATGGCAATAAATTGTGCAAAGCCAACACTGATACACAGGTCAGTTTGTTGGCCACTCCAACATATTTTCCATAAATAGGTCAATGCCAATAAAAAATATTATGATAATGCACCTTACTTAATCAGTTTTATTCAAATGATGTTAACTCAAAGAACAATAATAAATATTACAAATATTATATGTATATATTTGATCTCATACTGATGGCCAAACTATATTTCTTTCTGATATCCACTCCAAGTACTTGGCTGTAAGTAACATGGCTCTGAATTAAGAAATTAACCCTTAGAACCCGAGACTGTTTTAAGGGCTTTTTCACTACCTTAGAAACATTTATCCTGGTCACTGTAAGTGCCATACACACATGCTATATATTGTTTTTTAACAGAGTCTCGGCTACCCAGATCTGCCACTATTTAATGTATTAATACTTGCATTGATTTCATTTTGATTTTTAAATAATAAAAATACAAAACGTGTATAATAAAAATTCTTATATTTTGACATGTATCTCACTGCAAGCTGGCACATGTGTGCATAGGGCAGACTGTTCTGAATCTGGCAATATCATTGCCATGGTGGAGGGATTCTCTGGGGCTGAGCAAATGTGAAAAATATGTGGTGTGCCTTTTTTATTATTTAGCCCTATGGCTACTCTATTTTTGGCCATTCTCACTACCTTTAGTTATAAGCAGTTATCCTGGTCATTGTAAGTGCCATTGACACAGTAATGAAAAATGCCCTTTCTGCACTCCATATCTGTGACACGAGCTGATCTGACCTGACTGAACCGAGTTTGCATGTTCTGTACACTCATGATGATTGTAAAACAACTTTTTACTGCATTGTCATGAACAAAGTGAAGGCAAAAAGGTGTTTCTTTGTCGAATAAATTGGATGCCATGCAGGAATTTGCTAGGATCTCAAAACCGGATTATGAACATAGAGCTTTGCCATAGAGAAACACATGATAGCGTTGGATTATGAACATACTTTGCCACCACAACACACAAAAATGTGGGGTAAGTCGAGCTATATGAAGTTATTATTTTGATGTCATTTCATCTGTTTTATAACCCAGACGGATGCACTTGGTATCAAATGATTGCTCTGTGTCTCATCTTTCACCTGACATGCGTGCCATATCTATCCGATCACGGGTTCGTGAGTAGGGACTATTTCAAACGAGAGTAGGCTAATGGGTGTGCAGCGTTGGTTTTTGTACATGATTTTATTTTGCAGTCACGTCGTTGTCTGTTTTTATAGCCCAGAAGGAACGATATACTTGGTACCAATAGATAGCCCTGTGTCTCCTCTTTCTTCTGATATGCTTGCCATATCTATGCGATCACGGGTTCGCGAGTAATTCAAACTAGAGTAATGGGTGTGCAGGTGAACTGTAAATATGAATCAATTTTATTTAATTACATGATATTTATTTTTCTTTTCATACTTGATCGCACAGACAAGTGTTTAGTCTCGTTGGAAAGCCCCACTTCTGCTCTGTCACGCAATTAAGGTTTCATCTCGCTGCGATGAACAGTTCCGGAGCAATGTAACAAAGAATTCAGGCAAAGCAGCCTGCCTCTGCCTGACCAGCTATGGCAAGAACCACACGCAGTCAGCAAATTATGTATTTATAAAGTAGCCTAGGCTAGGCCCTATTAGCCTACCTGGAGCCATCTGGAGATATGTGCCTAATATGCTTGCATTTCACCCAAATTGTATCGAAATATTCTTGTAACAGCGTTCCCGCGGGCATCCGATTATTTTTGATCAGCCCCACACATCAATGTCAGAGCCAACAAGGACAGCCCAACGCAGCTCACTTGGCTATGATTCGTGACACATTCTAACATCTTAGCATTAATGTTCCAACTCATCAACTCACCTGTTACTGAGGTTAAGTAGTAGGCTAGCCTAGTCTACTGTCAAGTGTTTTTAACAGATGACTTGAATTGTCCCGCTGTTGCTGCTGCTGCACTAGGCCTACTCACGATGTGATCAGAACCGTAGGCTACACTTCCTGACTGGGCCAATGGTCGTAGATAGAGTGCAGTAATTGGTTCAGTCCCTGCTTTGCAAAGTGTTGTCGAAAACGGCAGCAATTCTTTTTTTTTTTACTTTTCACTGAACGGAGCTGGGGGGGCCAGCAGGGTGGCCAAGCTTTGACCAGTGGTGGCCGTGGCCCCCCCTGGCCACCACGTAGCTCCGCCCCTGGTTTCAACTGAATAAAGCTGCAACTCCTTAGACTGTATCTTATGTCCGTCTACTCTGTTGCGCACAACCTGCTGCAGCAGAAATGAAAGGGGTTAGCCCCAAGGTTTTAATAACTTATTATGATGACCTGTCTGGAACTGAAGCAGGAATGGTTAGCATATTTCTAGGAAGTAATACAAAACCCAAGCTAACGTAATGCAAATACAATACTAAAACACAACTTAGAACTAGGCCTACTTATGTACTCGTCCCACTAACGAGTTTGCTTATTTGTTTCCCCGATCAGCACGGTGAAGTGCAAACACACCAGGACAAGACGGCTCTAGATAGGGCTGAGCTCCGCTCTGGTAAGGTTAAATGGCGGATCATTCACGAGACGATTTTGAGATGCACAGATTCCCAAATGAACGCATATCCACAGATTTTGTTAGAGTGGTGAAATACATTCACACCGCTGACATTATATTGAGGAAAAAGTATAGCCAACCAAGCTCAAGTAGCTCAGTGTAGCCAGACGGACCTTACGTAGGCCTAAATGAGGACTTTAAAAAATATCGGCGCAAATTATCGGCCAGAATTCTGTTATCGGACCGATAATAATATTTTTAATTTTTTCACTTATCGGCCAATAATATTTCGGCCGCCGATATATCGTGCATCCCTAGTAAGAAGGGAAGCTCATCTGATGCCTTTACTTGTTTAGCTCTTGTTCTCATGGTCCATGGCTACGGTCAGTGGGGTCTTGCCGCAGGAACTGTGAGTAACATGATTCCTCTCGCCTTAGTTGCTTACAAGAGAGGAGTCTCTGTGAAGATCATTGTGAGTCAGATTAATAATAATTACTATGGTGCCCTTAATTAATACCAGGCGCAGGTGACGGGCCGAGCAGCATGTTCACTGCTAGCCTCCCAGGCAGACGCTCCCCCCAACTGCTTCCCACCTCCTCTCTCCCCTCCAGCACTTATTTATTCATAGACACCCAATGAATTAATGAGATTATCGTATGGGCCCAGTCAGATGGCGATGGCACCATTCCCTGAGAGTGTCTCTTCGCCATGGAACATGCTCTCTCTCGCGCTCTCTCTCTCTCTCTCTCTCTCTCTCTCTCTCACACACTCTCACACACACACACACACAACACACACACACTGTGCATCCATGCTACATTCTCATAGAGCACTGAGGGCACAACTACCACATTAATTACAGCCACTGCAGAGTTTATGTACACCTTAAATTGGGTTCCAAATCGACAGCTCTCACAGTGTTGTTTGTGAGCGAAAATGTGATTTGAGGAATTGGTCCCTCAAGCGCCTGAAGTCCCCGAAGCCCTTAACGAACTAAATCCTCCACTTTAAATCTCATCCCAACGACCTTGACGAGTGATCCGGCTCATCATCTCTCTTTCCCCTTCCACGCAACTGCCGCCGCCAACATCATGCCCAGATGACTCAAATCCATCCTCTCCTGGTTGCTGCGGTGATGCAGTGATGCAGTGATTCCGAGATGCGTCTTCTTGGACCCCAGCTCCTGTCGCCTCATTTGTAATCTCGCCCTGTGAATCATCTGCAGGTATCATCTGCTTGCTGAAATCTCATTACGGCGTACACCACTCATGGATATGCATGACCCGTGTGCACATATACACACGCAGCAGTAGAATGTAAGGAGGCTGAATTGGGTTAAATGCTCATTTAGAATGTTATTAAACTCCATAAATCTCACAATGAGAAGGGCATCAACCTTGAGTATAGCATTGTGGAAGATATGTTGATGGAAGGGAGAATTAGTATATGGTGAATTATGAATAGCGCAAACCAAGAGCCGTTAGAGTGTAATCTTTGTGTGCTCAGGAGGCTGATGTGTTGCTGACCTGATCATAATAATTAGTCAGACTTACAGGCTGGAGAACAATGCAGACGTTTATTAGACGGTGTGCAACTTTGTGAAGATGTGTGTGTGCAGTGTGCACTGTAATTTAACTCCTCTCCAACAGCAGTGTGCAGGAAAAAACTGTTCGCCTTGTAAAGTTCACGCAGAAACCTAGAGAAAATGATGTCCCTTAATGATATAGAATGTAGATGTTAGAAAATAAAAAATGCCTGCAGCAATAATGTGATATTGAGAGAATAGTGAAAATTCTCAATAGTCTTATGCATTATTCCTCATACATTTGCAGGTTTTTTATGCTACAGATGGCATCAAGAAACAAGATACAGAGAATGCACATGGGTGTTATAACACATGAATTATCTTTTATTTTACACTTTTGTCATTTTGTTGGTCTCTGAAGTGTTTTATTTTTCTACATTAACTGCACATAGCACGTCTTGGTCCACTGTAAATTACATTTTCATTGCTCTTTCCACCTTATGATTTGAATAATGTTGTTGTTCTTCATGTGACTGTGCTTCTATTTTTTCTGTGCTACAGTCTGGTCCACAGTGCATCTGGGGAAACAATGTGATTTCAGTACACCAGAGAATCACACTGCTCCTGACATAGTTAATTCTGCTCCAGTTTACACCATTATATAAAACCACAGGCTCTGAAGGGGAGGGAACAAGCTGTTTAAATCCATAGCCAAGTATCCAGGCCTCCTCATTACACACTGTTCTGCTCAGTGTGATCCATTTGGAAAAAGCTTGCAAAGTCATGTCATGTCACAGCCAATTTACTACTGAACAACCTCCAGGTCTCTCTTGTTCCCCCTATCGTTTGATTTATAGATGCTTAAGTGAGCCAGGGCTGAACGTGGAGTTCTTAATAGCAGAGTGATCGCTCGAAGATAAAGTTCATCACCCCATTAAGAGTCTTAGTGCTGTAGAACAGTGGCTTATTTCCACTCTCATTTTGTTTTTGGCTACGCTTAGAAATGTGCCTACTGTTGTGGTCTGATCCGCCTGTGTAAACCCGCCACCTGAGCCTCACGATGCTAATCACCTCCCACACCTCCTCCCTCCCCTCTACGCACGGCACACAGCAGATAGGATACAGATGAGGGTATTTCACAGCTGATGCGCACCCTTAGGAGACTGCAGTCTAGTTTAACTTTGGTCATTTATGACAAATGCTGGGACTTCATGTCGAATGTCTTCATGACTTCATGTTAAATGGAGAAAGTCATCATAGAAGAACTAGAAGAACTAGTGAATAACTCGCTGTGCTTTCCCACGCATCTTTCAGAGAGTTTCAATGCTACAGCAAATGTGAAAATAAATATATGATTTTCATGTATTAAAAATGTGTATGATTTCCCTCATCCCTATATCATATTACATTTATTACATTTGAGAGATTATACTCACTCATTTGGGCAGAGACAGAAAATGTGCTGTTTGGTTAAAGATGGTGATATGCATTAGGGAGCGACACACGGAGCTGACTGTGTTGTCTCCAGAAGGAGACTTGGGGCTTGGGCCTCCTGTCTGTAACATTACACCTGACAAAATCTAACACACCTTGACCCTGTTTCATGTCATTGTGTGTGTGTGTGTGTGTGTGTGTGTGTGTGTGTGTGTGTGTGTGTTAGTTTGAACCCAACAAAAGGTCAGCTTCTCTGGTTCCTCACAGTTGATGAAGCACCTCCTTGACTTAATTCTTGTGAGTAGTGGGATCCAAACAAACAAAATATGTCATTCATAGGACCAGGACAATGGCACAAATGAAAGAGATAACAACCCTAGGGGAGGCACAAGGTGCCAGAGAGGAGATAACAGGTGTTCTCCTCCGAGGCACAGGTAAATAAAGTCATGTGGCATCACATAGCCGGCAGTGATCCCTTTCCTCCTGACTGATCTACATATCCTGACAATCACAATCAGAGAGGTGACCAGAGATTGCCTTTGACATACTCTATGTGCACAGAGTTAAATCTCTCTCTCTCTCTCTCTCTCTCTTTCTCTCGCTCTGATGTGTATGTCTAAGTAATTGTACATGATTTAAGGCCTTTTCATGGAGCAGATGATGATTACACGGCCCTGTGCCTGATCGTCCTGCACTGATTGCCTCCTTTGATCAAGATAAGCCCTTTGATCATGATCCCTTGGGCCTCAGTAATGCTGCCCACAGTGGTCAGAGGATGCTAAACCCCCGTTCTACTAACGGGAGGCAACTGACTCTGACATGTCATTTCTCTGTACTACATCTACATGACAAATGACATGCCACTTTGGTTGCAAACACATACTGCACCTATATAAGACATCATTTTCACACACCATTTCACACAAATTTTGCCAAAAGACAATGCTGAGGCAGAGGAGGCATAAAAAATGAATCCATTTGAGATTAGCCCTTAGGGCGACAGCTATGAAAGAAGCAATAACCCCTTGACAAGACCATGACAAATCACTTACTAAAGACCAGAAATGAATTTGAGTCACTGGTATGTTTTGTGCACATTTCAACATTATATATGTTGTAATGCTTCAGATTATCATGTATTAGTAATGGATGTCTACCTTTTACTAAATCTGTTGTAAGATTATACATTTTCCATTATGTAGCATCTTCTATAGCATCTTGTAGCATCTTATATATATATATGTGTGTGTGTGAGTGTGTGTAGTGAGGACTCTGCCTTCAGTGTCAGTGAGTTACACCCACACGTTACTGAGCAGCTTTAAAGATAAAATGTTTGTTTTGTATGTGTATGTATATGTAAGTGTATGTATGCCCTGTTAGGTAAACATCAACCGCGTCTCTCGCTCCAGCTCTCTCTGCACATAAAAGTGTAGGTCTTTAACATCCTCGGGGCACTGGAGCCTTGGAAATGTTCATTTATATGAAATAGTAGGCTATTTTTGGGGGGGCTGTTCAGTCTACAAAACTGGCCAAGAAAAAATGCGCAGCAGACAGTGACAACTGTCTCAGGCCTTCAGGGTGTGACATTAACCAAGGCACAACATTTCATATATTTTAAATGTTAAATGAGAAAAGTGCAAAAGACTCTGGTAGAGATACACACAAGTAATGAAAGAGCCCCTGTGGCATGTGTGTTTCCTCAGTCTGTGATATTTCCTAGCTTTGTCACGCTACAGTGAAAAAATACATCTGCAAGTCATGAAGAAACTGTGGTGGACACTCAGAGCCAAATATGTATATGCTTATAAAAATGGACTCCTCTCTGATAAGAGCTTGCTTGTCCTGTTTTATTTATTTTCCTCGTTTTGCACTCAAACTTTTTCTTCAAACTTTTTAGAAGAATTGGTAAAAGGGTAACACAAACATGCGCTGACAATAACAATGTCCTTTTACAGCATGTAGCACAGTGCACACAACACATGATGACCAGTACTCTGAAATGAGAGATGGGAGAACCATCATCTCCCCCACTATTTCAACTACGTATATCACATATCAGGATGTAAACAGACTGTGACCGGTAAATGACTCATTCAGTTATCGTGGCATCACATAGATCTGTGATCACTTTTCTTCCAACTGATCTACATAACGTGATAGCAAGTGAGGTGTGTATGTGTGTGCGTGCGTGCATGCGTGTGTGAGTGTGTGTGTGTGCATTTGTGCACATGTGCATGCTAATTGGACATGATTTGAGGCCTTTTTTATGGAAGAGATGGTGATTATTCAGCCCCGTTTCTACGATAAACTTAAGGCTGCCGCTGACAAATATAAATTTAAATACAAACAGGTATCTATTTAAAATGGGATGTTCTGTAGTTGCATGTCAGAGAGACCTCTCAGCCTCAGTTGGCCATGTGAAAACAATATTGATTTTACATCAAAGACAGGTAATCAATCGCAACTATGACTCATCAAGTAGCCTTTTAACATCAAACTACCAACCTCCCCAAAGGCCAATTTCAAATGGATGCTTAAAAATGAATGTCAATAGCTGCTGCCCAGCTCAAAGAAACCCACTGTTGTGGGTCTTGAGAGACAGTCCTTTGACTTTTCTGCAGGAGAAGCATTAGGTGGGGCAGCGATTATAAATATTGCATCGTGGGTAAAAGAGCGTGGAGTGCTCGTGTCAGGAATCAGGAGATTACCAACACTCGTTTGCACGCTACTCACACAAGTAAACACACACACACACACACACACACACACACACACAATGTGCTCCATCTAAGGAGGGTAAACAGATGCCAAGAATGCAGTGTGTGGAATACAGTGTGTGTTGCTCATGCCTTGTGAATGGAGAGGTGGGTGACTTGTGAGCTGATGTGATCCTCCTTCTAAGAATGTCCTGGGTGTTGTGGTATCACACAGGGGAGGGCTCGAAGTTCAAGCGCTGCACAGACAAGATTCATCATCACATCTGACAGTTCAGATCCCTTTTTGACATAGGATGGAGACAGTGGAAATACTGTTGCACCTCACGTTTAACTAGACCATTTCTAAAACATATATGTTGGTATAACAAATAACATATACAAATTATTGATAATGATAACAAATCATAAATATATATTATAATGTGTAATACATTCTGGCCATTTACAAGATATTACAGGTTTAAAAACCTTCCAAAGAACTGTCCTCTTTTCGACTATGTTCAAACAAGTCAGCAAGCCTTATTGCCTTTGTTTTTTTTTTTCATCTCACCTCTATAACCGTCCATAATTGTGTTTTTATTGCTGCACAACAGGGGTGAACATTATTAGTCCATTGGAAAAGAAACCAGCAATCAGATTCAGAGAGCAGGCTGAAGCGAGGTGAGCAGAAACTGAATAATGTATTTAGCTAGAGGCTGTTTCAGAGGAGACTCAGTGTTTAGTCACAAGTTTAAAGAGGTGAATATACACAGTATTGCATGTTCATACTGTGTGTATTTTCTACTTATAAACTTCAGGCATTCAGGTATTGAAGTTCTATAGACAAACAACACACATTGTCACTTGTTTAAACTGACTCTGAAATTCAGAGTAAAAAAGGATCTTCCAGTTCCAAACCTATTCTACCATTCCCAATCGAATTATTTGTGTGTCAGGAAATATAAAAAAAATAAACACGCACAGATTTGCATTTGTTCTCACGGTCATAAATTGCATTTGTTCTAATGATTCAAATATATGAGATATGAGTTGGATAGCTAGATCAGATTGCACTCACGTCTGTCTGAACTCCAGTGTATCAATATTTTTTTTCCAGCCACAGAAATTTGCAAAGCGCCCAAAAACTTGTTGTGGTGCAATAGCAGTTTGAGTTACAATGGTGGGTAGTATGTCATACGTTTGGTAACACAAAGAAAACCCAGTCGACATCATTAAAGCTACAATTTTTTGCTTTTTATTATTGTACTTTTTTAATGAATATCACATTCTGCTTTGAATTGCAATGCACTGGGACTTGGGTCAACTTTTCCTCAAAGCAAAGGTTGAACCATGGGAGCACATTATACTGAAGCGCCAAGAAAGTTCTCTGAAGTTATTTGAACTTCAGCAAAAAAATCCCCCCTTTCCCCTTCAATATTTCATCTATGGGTGGTTGTTTTTAAGAAAGCGGAGTCATGGTCTAGAAAAAACCCAAGAAAAATTCACACTGTCCTCATAGTGGAAATGTCTGCTTTGTAGCAGACCTTTTAAATGAGTGGCCCATGCAAGTAATTACTCTTCCCAGCCCCAGCATGTAGGCCACTGAGACTTGACTCTGCTTTGGAGCTGCTGTTTGCTTTCCGTTAATTATAGTAAAGCATGTTTACACCCATTGGGGGTCTCTCACATTAACTTTATTACCAGTGTTGCACTAAGTTGTGTTTTTGTGATGGTTGGTTTTTACAGTTTGCATGGCAATTACATTTAGAAGAGATAAAGAAGAATGACCCGAGGTCAGACAGCTTGACAGAATGGCTTAAACCATTCTTTATATGCAGGTCAGTCCAGCTAGGCTACAATTATTACATGACCCGCACAGCTGTATCAAAAGGATAATAGTGTTCCAGGACAAATAATTGGATGTTCATGAAAAATATGATGTCCCTCCAATTCACCATGCCCTCTCATCTGGAATCAAAGTTGTGTGGTACAAATAAACACATGTTGCATTTCAGTTTCCTACTTTCTTTTTGCTCTCTCCGTGTTGACACCTTTTGTTTGGGAATTGTCCCTCCCTTGTTGGTAAGCATGTAAATCTCAGAGCAGTGCCAAGCGTGACTCACGCTGTTCCGGAGCCTCATGCTTGTGAACACAACCCACTGAGGGTCTGTCAGCCAGAGTGACAACTCAGTGAGAGAGCTGAAATCATTAGGCTGACGCTGCCATGGGAGACCTGCTAACAAGCCCTCATTAGGGCAGAGCTGACACACGCATAGGGATGGGAGGATGCAGTAGGGAATAAAGAGAGAGAGAGAATAGATGGATGGATGGAAGACTGACAAATTGACAGATGTAAGGGAGGGGGAAATGGTAGATTGATAGAACAGCACATCTTCACATCTTTTTGTCTGACTTACACTCTGAGAATAATGCCATTCCGTTGCAGGACATCAAAGAGAACTCAATTTTAAACGCACAGCATGAATCACATTCTGTTGAGCCAGCAAATTACAACCAGGGTCCATTTGAAAGCCCTGGAGACGTTTAAAATGCTTGGGTGATTTAATTACAGGTGAGCATATTGACCTCAAGGTCAAGGTTGCAGTGGTATGTATTTGATTAAAAATCTGCTGGATACTTTGAAGAAACACGTCAAATACGCTTAACTGTATATAATGACACTATTAAGGGGCAGCTGTGGCCTACTGGTTAGCGCCTCGGACCCTTAACCAGAGGGTTGCCGGTTCGAACCCCGACCAGTAGGCATGGCTGAAGTGCCCTTGAGCAAGGCACCCAACCCCTCACTGCTCCCCGAACGCCGCTGTAGCAGGCAGCTCAATGTTTCCCTGTTGATTCAGTGTAAATACTTCATATACATTTAGAGAAATTGTCTTGTTGAGGAAAACTATTACAGAAAGAGGTCATTTTAAAAGGGGCTCATGACCCTTTAACTTAAAGTGTCCAACATTAAATAGATAATTCTGTGATAGCTAGTCTGTAAGATCGTGAGTCTGCTCGATATTGCTGCTTATTTACAACACAGCTCAAGGCTATATCAGAAGTGTCACTCCCAAAGGGAGCAGGCGTACAGTGAGGATGTGTGAAGTCTCTGATCTGTAAGTAACTTCAGATGAAAGCGTTCACTAAATGTAACCGAGCGAAGCTTTTTGGCAGATCAAACCTGCAGATTAATATTCAAATGTAGCACTCAGATGGCCAATGGAAATAGGGGAATGAGTCACACTGAATTCTGGAATCGGCATCATGTAGTCATGTAACCCCAAATCTGGTCTAATTGTAGTGCATGGCAAGACCATGGCCGTGTTTGAGTAGTGTTCACTACATGGTTGTCTTGTTTGAGATGGAGGAAAGGGACTGTTTGTTTGCCTGACTTTCTGTGAGAAGCAATCAGGGTGGTAATAGGTGATGTGTATTTGTTTTACCAAGATAGACAGACAACAGGAGAAGGGTCTGTAGTGTGACATGAACACATGAACACACACACACACACATGTGCACACACGCACAAACAATGCATATCTACATGGTGGGGACCTATCAACTATAAGCCCATTCAATCTGTACCATAATCAGAGTTAACACCCAGAAGTGTCATATTAACTCAGTCCTGACAGTGTAGTAGTTCATTCCAGTCCTGTGGAGCTGATTTTGTATTGGCATGGGAAGTACCTGACTGTTGTTGTATCTGCCTGTGGTGCAATGCATTGCCCCAGTGGTTGGCTGCTGTCGACAAGTACATGTGCTACTGGTGACACCATCGCCGGTCATTCCTGCAGGGAGATGTCATCGGGTGCCTGATAGGAGAGAGGAAATGAAGAGTGATGCCGAGCATGATGGAGCTCTGCAAAGTCCAGGACCCCCACTGAGGCATCCCCAACATGAGGGGACCGCTGTGTGTGTGTGGCCAGCATGATGCCTGAGTGTGTGTTTGAGTCTGTGTGTGAATCTGTCAGTATGTTTACATAAACAGTCAGCATTCATAAACACCGAAACAGTCCATATTAGCTTGATTAGCTTGCTATAGCGAACTTTGCTTCATCAGTGTAACTAGTTAAATTAAACATTACTTCTTAAAAAATGTAAGCTACTGGGGGATGTTAATTCATATACAGTATATGAAATAAGGTGCAACTTATGAGTATGTAGCGTTGTGGTATAAAAATGTAGCTAGCTTGCTAACCGAGCTAAAAAGGCTTAAGACTGAAGTGTCCAGAGGTTCTAAGCGTGGGTACCACAGTCTTATTTGAGTTCAATAGAGCATAGGCATGCTTGAGTAACAGAAGCTATTTTCAACTTATCTATGTGCGTTAGTCTGTGTGTTAGAAAGAGCTTCGATTTCAGCCGGACTAACGTGTTTACATGCATGTGTAAAAACTTTGGTTTGGGTCAAACTAACAATATTTTTTTTCGAATGATTTGTTTTTTATTCCCCCAGAAGGACTGACATGTAGGTTACCCCGCCGCTACAAGTCACACTGCTGTTGGGTCTTCAACCCTGTGCTCAACTCTTCCTGTGACAGAAGCACAAAGAATAATGCAGTGGAAGGCTAATGATGAGCTAGAGGGGCATGGAGCAGAGGGGGACGTGTCCCTTCCACCCCATCGCCAGCGGCCAGGAGACAAGCCTGGATCAGAGCTGGACTGAATTCTGCAAATGAAGGCACTCGGCGAGCACACATTCACAACTCTGCCTGTCCTAATTCAAAGTGATGGATGCATCTTAGTGTGCACAACACCCAGTCATTCGCACTCACAAACATACACACACACACACACACACACACACACACACACACACACAGACACACACACACTGCCCACTTACTGCAAGGAAAAGGGCAGGCATTGAAATGAAGGGGCTGTGTCTTTCAAGTCTGCGCCTCTGGGATTGGTTGATGGCTGGAGGTGAGAGGATATGGGGCTCCAGAGAGGAGCGGAGCAGCCGCCCACACACTGACTCCCGCCCGCCCCCCACCTGTTAGGTGGAGATAAGAGGCACCACCACACAGGGCTCCCATCATGCTAACGAAAAACAATTGTCTCCCAGCCATAAACACTCGAATGGACACACAGCAGAACTCACAAATAAAGACACACACACACATACACACACACACAGACACACATTTACACACACATTTACACACACATTTACACATATATGTAGGCTGCCGCATGCAACATACAGGGCATGCTAATGAAGATTGTCCCACTGGTGGCTACTTACTGAGTCACACATACACAGAGAGAGTGTGAGAGAGAGAGGGAAATAAATGAGCGCACCCACCCACGCACATACACAGACACATACACACAAAGAGAGAGAGAGACACAGACACACACACACACACACACACACACACACACATGCATTCTGCATGCAAATTATGACTGAAGACTCTTGGCCCCTGTGCAAGCATCTAACATGAATCTTGAGAGACAATCTGCAGATGCGTTCATCTGTCAGTCTGGCCTTTCCAGGATCAATGTCCATTATAGCTGGCCCCACCGCGGACCTGCACTGCCCTCCGTTAATCTCACTGATGGATGGCCGTCCAGGTCTGTGTCAGCCGCAACCACACGGCCGCCGTTCTTTGAATGCGTCCGGTCAGCCTTTTGGTTCGGTGATGCACTCAGAGTCACGGTTTTCCTCCAACCAGACCTCAGAAAAAAAGGAAGCTCCTGCACAGTTGCAGTTAAAACTTTATATATTGCACCGTTTCTGTCAGATGACAATTTTTTTCTGACCAGACCTGACATTGACAGCCAGCGCAAGGACTCGATTGATGTGTGTCAACCCCACCTACTGAGATTTGAACCAGTCTGATGGGTACAGTGTCCACGTCACCCAAGCTGAAGACATTCATTCACACTGACTGTAGTAGCAATGATTGGACCATTTTCCTTTGCTTTGGGAACCCAAAATCATTGATTTTCCTTATAGACATTTCTCCAGCAGCGGCGGTGTTAGTCACAGAGAGTTGATAGGGGGTTAAGCTAGGGCGGGTTGGGGGGAATGCTCCCCTGGAATTTGGAAAAATGACTCCTTAAATTAGGACTTCTGGTGAGTTTTGTCAAAAGAAATGGACAGATTGAGAGTTACAAATATGACAAAGCCTAACCATCAACAAATTCAAGGCATCTACTTTGAGAAAAGATGGCAATCACAAGCAGCAGGATTATTGCAGCACTTGAACTGGTCACAACAAAAACCTTAGTATCATTATAGACAAGATTATTCATGTTTTTATTTTGGGTTAATTTTCAGCTTTTTTTCATTTTCAGTACATTATTGGTATAAATTTATATTAAATAAAATAATTAAATGAAATGGCACAGCACATATAATTATTATTTATACTTTAATAGCATAAAAAATATCTTAAATAAAAAAACAATGTTTTAAGTCATTTTGGTCCTCCATGGGTTTGGCAGATTCATAAGAAACAAAATAAAGTTGATATATTAGCCCTTTGAGGCCTAGGCTATTTTCAGTATGCAACATTTACTTTTAAGCTCTTATCTTGGTCATTGTAATGACCATCTACACATGCTATATCTTCTTTTTTCAGGACAGTCTGGGCTACCTATAGCTGGGAAAGTATGATGTCATAATATTTGCATATCAAGAACAAGTCATTTAAGTCTTATGTCCCTGGGATATTCTCTGTTTCAGCCGTACTCAGTCCAGCAGCTGTCTTGTGTAGCGTGAGATAGTGGAATCAAAGTACAGAACAGCAGTGTGTGTGTGTGTGTGTGTGTCTTTGTGTGGGGGGAGGGTTCACACGTTGCATAGAACGAGTAGCCACAGTGGACTTGAGGGGGTCGAAGGTACGTGAGGGGCGGGTGAGGTGGATCAGAGGAGAGCAAAGGATCGTGGGATCCCGCCTACTGCCATATCCCCGAGGTAGCCCTGTTGGTCAACATATCAATGCAGACTGAGGAATCTTCACAGAGCCAGAACACATATGCAATGTAGCAGCAAGTATATGGTGATGATGATATGTTTTAGAGATATGTTAATATCACACTGCTTCTCTGTTTTCATTTCCTTAGACCGGCAACTACATTTTTTGATTAATTGCCCTGCCATTTTGGTCACGGTGTGTGTTTGTCCTTTAGTGTCAGACCCAAGGATGGATGGACGTCTTACCATGGGATGCCTTATCGATTACCTCAGCTCAGCTCACATGTTAACAGAACTGCTTATGACTGGTCACGAACACTCAGTTGAACATGCTGATAAAGGAAGAGAGAGAGAAAGAAAGAGAGAGAGAGAAAGAGAGATGGATCACAGAGTAAGCTCATATTAGGTGCTTATTAGCTCATATTAGGTCTACCCAGCAAAATGGCGACCTTGAAGACTTCAATCTCTGCTCTGTTAACTCTCCTCAATATCAGCTGTGCCTGCCAATGGCACCCTCACTAGGTCACCGCCGAAATACAGGACTCTTTAGTCTTTTCACTCCTCATCTCTTCCCACTATCATGTCATCTACATACTAACTTAGATGTTATTGTCAGATAGCTGAGCTGTGTGCAGTCCACCAAGACCTAAGTTAACCTTCCCTACCAGACCTTGGATGGTATGATACACCCCCCACCCCCAACCTCTCTCTCTCTCATTCAGGATGTGTCTTAATTGAGACTCGGAGGTGATTTATCTGTGCTCCTCAGACAGAGCTAATAGCGGAGGCCTGGGATGCTGAAATACGCCCCCACTAAAGCACAGGCGAGCACAGCAGCAGGGAGCTATTTATTTATGCTGTTTGCCACCAGCGGTCACACACACACACAATCCATACAGCCCATACTCACATGTGGCTAAATGATTGTGACTAGGATTACATACTGCTGCTACTGTCTGTCTGTGTGTGTGTGCAACATATGTGTGTGTGTGTGTGTGTAGGGCGTGTGCATATGTGTGACATGACACCCTGAAGGAATTGGGCTGTGCTAAAATGTTCTGAGTGAGGTGTGAAATTTGTGCGTGTGTGTGTGTGGCTTCATGAACCGAATGGTGTGAAATATGTTGTAGCAAATGTCCATAGCTTGGATGGACGGTTCTGTTTGTGGACTTATGCCATTTGTTTCTCTCCCAATTGCTCTCTCACATGAATGGGTCACCTTTGGTCCTCCCTGACCCCTCCTCTGCATCAACCATCATGGAAAAGTAAGAAGTGCTGTCTTTCATCAATATAATGTGTGAACTTTAGAGCTTCTGTCTTTTGTCAATTCCTTTGTGGCAGGCAAAGATCATTCAAGGTACATGTTTCCCTTTGTTTCCCACAAGGCAGAGCTTTGTAAATGCTTTGTCTATAATAATGTTATAGTTTGTCTATATAATATGTCTATATAATGTCTTGAATTTCCCCTTGAGGATCAATAAAGTATCTATCTATAACCATTATTTGTCTGTAACCATTTTGACTGACAGGGATGGAATGCGTTATTTTATCAGACTGAATGGAAAATTACAATAAGTTATAGAATACCAGCTGCTGGTGTGGCAAGTGGTAGAGATTTTCCACAATAGCTGACTACGCCACGATGGGACTTGCACCCAAAGATATAATTCAGAGATTAACATCCTTAACCCAGTAAGGCACTCAGGTTCGTAGAACTGACAGAGACATGGTTCCATAAAAACAATTATTTATTTTTTACACTGTAAATTCACATACACATAAAACAGGAAGAGGGCTGAGGCTTACCGGTGGGAGGGCAGTGGATAATAATGAGTATCCGAAGGAGGCACCCAATCACACGTGCTTGGCCTCATACACACCCACACGCGGCAATGATACACTCAGTGAGACAAATGTCACAGCACACAAAGATGGGAACCCACCACCAGGAACTGCTCCCACTTTCG